>NC_092224.1:26149348-26429348 GCF_036320965.1 Panulirus ornatus | reverse complement strand
AGATCCACTCCCAGATATCTAAAACACTTCACTTCCTCCAGTTTTTCTCCATTCATACTTACCTCCCAATTGACTTGTCCCTCAACCCTACTGTACCTAATAACCTTGCTCTTATTCACTTTTACTCTCAGCTTTCTTCTTTCACACACTTTACCAAACTCAGTCACCAGCTTCTGCAGTTTCTCACCCGAATCAGCGACCAGCGATGTATCATCAGCGAACAACAACTGACTCACTTCCCAAGCTCTCTCATCCACAACAGACTTCATACTTGCCCCTCTCTCCAAAACTCTTGCATTCACCTCCCTAACAACCCCATCCATAAACAAATTAAACAACCATGGAGACATCACGCACCCCTGCCGCAAACCAACATTCACTGAGAACCAATCACTTTCCTCTCTTCCTACTCAAACATATGCCTTACATCCTCGATAAAAACTTTTCACTGCTTCTAACAACTTGCCTCCCATACCATATATTCTTAATACCTACCACAGAGCATCTCTATCAACTCTTATCATATGCCTTCTCCAGATCCGTAAATGCTACATACAAATCCATTCGCTTTTCTAAGTATTTCTCACATACATTCTTCATAGCAAACATCTGAACCACACATCCTCTACCACTTCTGAAACCACACTGCTCTTCCCCAATCTAATGCTCTGTACATGCTTTCACCCTTTCAACCAATACCCTCCCATATAATTTCCCAGGAATACTCAACAGGCTTATACCTCTGTAATTTGAACACTCACCTTTATCCACTTTGCCTTTGTACATTGGCACTATGCATGCATTCCGCCAATCCTCAGGCATCTCACTATGAGTCACACATACATTAAATATCCTTACCAACCAGTCAACAGCACAGTCACCCCCTTTTTTAATGAATTCCACTGCAGTACCGTCCAAACCTGCTGCCTTGCCGGCTTTCATCTTCCGCAAAGCTTTTACTATCTCTTCTCTGTTTACCAAATCATTCTCCCTAACCCTCTCACTTCACACACCACCTCAACCAAAACACCCTATATCTGCCACTCTTATCATCTAATACATTCAACAAACCTTCAAAATACTCACTCCATCTCCTCACATCACCCCTACTTGTGATTACATTCCCATTAGCTCCCTTCACCGATATTCCTGTTTGTTCTCTTTTCTTATGCACTTTATTTACCTCCTTCCAAAACATCTTTTTATGCTCCCTAAGATTTAATTCTACTCTCTCACCCCAACTCTCATTTGCCCTCTTTTTTACCTCTTGCACCTTTCTCTTGACCTCCTGCCTTTCTTTTATACATCTCCCAGTCATTTGCACTATTTCCTGGCAAAAATTGTCCAAATGCCTCTCTCTTCTCTTTCACTAACAATCTTACTTCTTCATCCCACCACTTACTACCCTTTCTAATCTGCCCAACTCCCACACTTCTTATGCCACAAGCATCTTTTGCACAAGCCATCACTGCTTCCCTAAATACATCCCATTCCTCCCCCAATCCCCTTATGTCCTTTGCTGTCACCTTTTCCCATTCTGCATTCAGTCTCTCCTGGTACTTCCTCACACAAGTCTCCTTCCCAAGTTCACTCTCACCCCTCTCTTCACCCTAACATTCTCTCTTCTTTTCTGAAAACCTCTACAAATCTTCACTTTCGGCTCCACAAGATTTATTTTATATTTATTTATTTTGCTTTGTCGCTGTCTCCCGTGTTAGCGAGGTAGCGCAAGGAAACAGACGAAAGAATGGCCCAACCCACCAACATACACATATATACATACATACACGTCCACACATGCAAATATACATACCTATACATCTCAACGTATACATACATATACACACACAGACGTATACATATATACACATTTACATAATTTTTTAACTTTCTAACAGGGGAAACAAGAAGGAGTCACGCGGGGAGCGCTCATCCTCCTCGAAGGCTCAGAATGGGGTGTCTAAATGTGTGTGGATGTAACCAAGATGAGAAAAAAGGAGAGATAGGTAGTATGTTTGAGGAAAGGAACCTGGATATTTTTTTCTCTTAGTAAAATGAAGCTCAAGGGTAAAGGGGAAGAGTGGTTTGGGAATGTCTTGTGAGTAAAGCTAGGGGTTAGTGAGAAGACAAGAGCAAGGGAAGGAGCAGCACTACTCCTGAAACAGTAGTGGTGGGAGTATGTGATAGAGTGTAAGAAAGTAAACTCTAGATTGGTATGGGTAAAACTGAAAGTTGATGGAGAGAGATGGGTGATTATTGGTGCATATGCACCTGGGCATGAGAAGAGAGATCCTGAGAGGCAAGTGTTTTGGAAGCAGCTGAATGAGTGTGTTAGTGGCTTTGATCCACGAGACCAGGTTATAGTGATGGGTGATTTGAATGAAAAGGTGAGTAATGTGGCAGTTGAGGGAATAATTGATATACATGGGGTGTTCAGTGTTGTAAATGGAAATGATGAAGAGCTTGTAGATTTATGTGCTGAAAAAGAACTGGTGATTGGGAATACCTGGTTTAAAAAGAGAGATATACATAAGTATACATATGTAAGTAGGAGAGATGGCCAGAGAGCATTATTGGATTACGTGTTAATTGACAGGCATGCAAATGAGAGACTTTTGGATGTTAATGTGCTGAGAGGTGCAACTGGAGGGATGTCTGATCATTATCTTGTGGAGGCGAAGGTGAAGATTTGTAGAGGTTTTCAGAAAAGAAGAGAGATTGTTGGGGTGAAGAGAGTGGTGAGAGTAAGTGAGCTTGGGAAGGAGACTTGTGTGAGGAAGTACCAGGAGAGACTGAGTACAGAATGGAAAAAGGTGAGAACAAAGGACGTAAGGGGAGTGGGGGAGAAATGGGATGTATTTAGGGAAGCAGTGATGGGTTGCGCAAAAGAAGCTTGTGGCATGAGAAGCGTGGGAGGTGGGCAGATTAGAAAGGGTAGTGAGTGGTGGGGAGAAGAAGTAAGATTATTAGTGAACGAGAAGAGAGAGGTCTTTGGACGATTTTTGCAGGGAAATAATGCAAATGAGTGGGAGATGTATAAAAGAAAGAGGCAGGAGGTCAAGAGAAAGGTGCAAGAGGTTAAAAAGAGGGCAAATGAGAGTTGGGGTGAGAGAGTATCATTAAAATTTAGAGAGAATAAAAAGATGTTTTGGAAGGAGGTAAATAAAGTGCGTAAGACAAGGGAACAAATGGGAACTTCAGTGAAGGGGGCTAATGGAGACGTGATAACAAGTAGTGGTGATGTGAGGATATGGAGTGAGTATTTTGAAGGTTTGTTGAATGTGTTTGATGATAGAGTGGCAGATATAGGGTGTTTTGGTCGAGGTGGTATGCAAAGTGAGAGGGTTAGGGAAAATGATTTGGTAAACAGAGAAGAGTTAGTAAAAGCTTGGCGGAAGATGACAGCTGGCAAGGCAGCAGGTTTGGATGGTATTGCAGTGGAATTTATTAAAAAAGGGGGTGACTGTATTGTTGACTGGTTGGTAAGGTTATTAAATGTATGTATGATTCATGGTGAGGTGCCTGAGGATTGGCAGAATGCTTACATCGTGCCATTGTACAAAGGCAAAGGGGATAAGAGTGAGTGCTCAAATTACAGAGGTAGTTTGTTGAGTATTCCTGGGAAATTATGTGGAAGGGTATTGATTTTGAGAGGGTGCAGGCATGTACAGAGCATCAGATTGGGGAAGAGCAGTGTGGTTTCATAAGTGGTAGAGGATGTGTGGATCAGGTGTTTGCTTTGAAGAATGTATGTGAGAAATACTTAGAAAAGCAAATGGATTTGTATGTAGCATTTATGGATCTGGAGAAGGCATGTGATAGAGTTGATAGAGATGCTCTGTGGAAGGTATTAAGGATATATGGCGTGGGAGGCAAGTTGTTAGCAGTGAAAAGTTTTTATCGAGGATGTGAGGCATGTGTATGTGTGGGAAGAGAGGAAAGTGATTGGTTCTCAGTGAATATAGGTTTGTGGCAGGGGTGTGTGATGTCTCCATGGTTGTTTAATTTGTTTATGGATGGGGTTGTTAGGGAGATGAATACAAGAGTTTTGGAAAGATGGGCAAGTATGCAGTCTGTTGTGGATGAGAGAGCTTGGGAAGTGAATCAGTTGTTGTTCGCTGATGATACAGTGCTGGTGGCTGATTCGGGTGAGAAACTGCAGAAGCTGGTGACTGAGTTTGGTAAAGTGTGTGAAAGAAGAAAGTTGAGAGTAAATGTGAATAAGAGTAAGGTTATTAGGTACAGTAGGGTTGAGGGTCAAGTAAATTGGGAGGTAAGTCTGAATAGAGAAAAACTGGAGGAAGTGAAGTGTTTTAGATATCTGGGAGTGGCTTTGGCAGCGGAGGGAACCATGGAAGCGGAAGTGAATCATAGGGTGGGGGAGGGGGCAAAAATTCTGGGAGCCTTGAAGAATGTGTGGAAGTTGAGAACATTATCTCAGAAAGCAAAAATGGGTATGTTTGAAGGAATAGTGGTTCCAACAATGTTGTATGGTTGCAACGCGTGGGCTATGGATAGAGTTGCACACAGGAGGGTAAATGTGCTGGAAATGAGATGTTTGAGGACAATATGTGGTGTGAGGTGGTTTGATCGAGTAAGCAATAATAGGGTAAGAGAGATGTGTGGTAATAAAAAGAGTGTGCTTGAGGGAGAAGAAGAGGGTGTTTTAAAATGGTTTGGTCACATGGAGAGAATGAGTGAGGAAAGATTGACCAAGAGGATATATGTGTCAAAGGTGGAGGGAACAAGGAGAAGTGGGAGACCAAATTGGAGGTGGAAAGATGGAGTGAAAAAGATTTTGAGTGATTGGGACCTAAACATGCAGGAGGGTGAAAGGCGTGCAAGGTATAGAGTGAATTGGAACAATGTGCTATACCGGGATGACGTGCTGTCAATGGATTGAACCAGGGCATGTGAAGCGTCTGGGGTAAACCATGGAAAGTTCTGAAGGGCCTGGATGTGGAAAGGGAGCTGTGGTTTCAGTGCATTATTACATGACAGCTAGATAGTGAGTGTGAACGAATGGGGCCTTTGTTGTCTTTTCCTAGTGCTACCCCGCACACATGAGGGGGGAGGGTGTTGTTATTCTATGTGTTGCGGGGTGCCAATGGGGATGAATAAAGGCAGACAGTATGAATTATGTACATGGGTATATATGTATATGTCTTAATGGGTATATATATGTATACATTGAGATGTATAGGTATGTATATTTGCGTGTGTGGACGTGTATTTATATACATGTGTATGTGGGTGGGTTGGGCCATTCCTTCGTCTGTTTCCTTGCGCTACCTCACTAACGCGGGAGATAGCGAAAAAGCATAACATAATTCATACTGTCTGCCTTTATTCATACCCATCGCCACCCCGCCACACATGAAATAACAACCCCCTCCCCCCTAATGTGCGCGAGGTAGCGCTAAGAAAAGACAACAAAGGCCACATTCGTTCACACTCAGTCTCTAGCTGTCATGTAATAATGCACCGAAACCACAGCTCCCTTTCCACATCCAGGCCCCACAGAACTTTCCATGGTTTACCCTAGACACATCACCTGCCCTGGTTCAATCCATTGAAAGCACGTCGACCCCAGTTTACCACATCGTTCCAATTCACTCTGTTCCTTGCACGCCTTTCACCCTCACTCTCACTCTGTCTTTCCACCTCCAATTTGGTATCCCACTTCTCCTCGTTCCCTCCACCTCTGACACATGTATCCTCTTGGTCAATCTTTCCGCACTCATTTTCTCCATGTGACCAAACCATTTCAAAACACCCTCTTCTGCTCTCTCAACCACACACTTTTTATTACCACTTATCTCTCTTACCCTATTATTACTAACTCGATCAAACCACCTCACACCACATATTGTACTCAAACATCTCATTTCCAGCACATCCACACTCCTCTGCACAACTCTATCTATAGCCCACGCTTCGCAACCATACAACATCGTTGGAACCACTATTCCTTCATGCATACCCATTTTTCCTTTCCGAGATAATGTTCTCGACTTCCACAAATTCTTCAACTCTCCCAGAACTTTCGCCCCCTCCCCCACCCTATGATTCTATCCCGTTTCCATGGTTCCATCCGCTGCCAAATCCACTCCCAGATATCTAAAACACTTCACTTCCTCCAGTTTTTCTCCATTCAAACTTACCTCCCAATTGACTTGTCCCTCAACCCCACTGTACCTAATAACCTTGCATTTATTCACATTTACTCAGCTTTCTTCTTTCACACACTTTACCAAACTCAGTCACCAGATTCTGCAGTTTCTCACACGAATCAGCCACCAGCGCTGTATCATCAGCAAACAACAACTGACTCACTTCCCAAGGTCTCTCATCCACAACAGACTTCATACTTGCCCCTCTTTCCAAAACTCTTCCATTCACCTCCTTAACAACCCCATCCATAAACTAATTAAACAACCACGGAGACATCACACACCCCTGCCGTAAACCTACATTCACTGAGAACCAATCACTTTCCTCTCTTCCTACCCATACACATGCCTTACATCCTTGATAAAGACTTTTCACTGCTTCTAACAGCTTGCCTCCCACACCATATATTCTTAATACCTTCCACAGAGCATCTCTATCAACTCTATCATATGCCTTCTCCAGATCCATAAATGCTACATACAAATCCATTTGCTTTTGTGTTTCTCACATACATTCTTCAAAGCATACACCTGATTCACACATCCTCTACCACTTCTGAAACCACACTGCTCTTCCCCAGTCTGATGCTCTGTACATGCCTTCACCCTCTCAATCAATACCCTCCCATATAATTTACCAGGAATACTCAACAAACCTATAACTCTGTAATTTGAGCACTCACTTCTATCCCCTTTGCCTTTGTATAATGGCACCATGCAAACATTCTGCCAATCCTCAGGCACCTCACCATGAGTCATATATACATTAAATAACCTTACCAACCGGTCAACAATACAGTCACCCCCTTTTTTAATAAATTCCACTGCAATACCATCCAAACCCACTGCCTTGCCGGCTTTCATCTTCTGCAAAGCTTTTACTACCTCTTCTCTGTTTACCAAATCATTCGCCCTAACCCTCTCACTTTCCACACCACCTCGACCAAAACACCCTACATCTGCCACTCTATCATCAAACAAATTTAACAAGCCTTCAAAATACTCTCTCCATCTCCTTCTCACATCACCACTACTTGTTATCACCTCACCATTAGCCCCTTTCACATGATATATATATATATATATTTTTTTTTGCTTTGTCGCTGTCTCCCGCATTTGCAAGGTAGCACAGGGAAACAGACGAAAGAAATGGCCCAACCCACCCCCATACACATGTATATACATACGTCCACACACGCAAATATACACACCTACATAGCTTTCCATGGTTTACCCCAGACGCTTCACATGCCCTGATTCAATCCACTGACAGCACGTCAACCCCAGTATACCACATCGATCCAATTCACTCTATTCCTTGCCCTCCTTTCACCCTCCTGCATGTTCAGGCCCTGATCACACAAAATCTTTTTCACTCCATCTTTCCACCTCCAATTTGGTCTCCCACTTCTCCTCGTTCCCTCCACCTCCAACACATATATCCTCTTGGTCAATCTTTCCTCACTCATTTTCTCCATGTGCCCAAACCATTTCAAAACACCCTCTTCTGCTCTCTCAACCACGCTCTTTTTATTTCCACACATCTCTTTTACCCTTACGTTACTTACTCGATCAAACCACCTCACAGCACACATTGTCCTCAAACATCTCATTTCCAAAACATCCATCCTCCTGCGCACAACTCTGTCCATAGCCCACGCCTCACAACCATACAACATTGTTGGAACCACTATTCCTTCAAATATACCCATTTTTGCTTTCTGAGATAATGTTCTCGACTTCCACACATTCTTCAAGGCTCCCAGGATTTTCGCCCCCTCCCCCACCCTATGATCCACTTCCGCTTCCATGGTTCCATCCGCTGCCAGATCCACTCCCATATATCTAAAACACTTTACTTCCTCCAGTTTTTCTCCATTCAAACTTACCTCCCAATTGACTTGACCCTCAACCCTACTGTACCTAATAACCTTGCTCTTATTCACATTTACTCTTAACTTTCTTCTTTCACACACTTTACCAAACTCAGTCACCAGCTTCTGCAGTTTCTCACATGAATCAGCCACCAGCGCTGTATCATCAGCGAACAACAACTGACTCACTTCCCAAGCTCTCTCATCCACAACAGACTTCATACTTGCCCCTCTTTCCAAAACTCTTGCATTCACCTCCCTAACAACCCCATCCATAAACAAATTAAACAACCATGGAGACATCACACACCCCTGCCGCAAACCTACATTCACTGAGAACCAATCACTTTCCTCTCTTCCTACACGTACACATGCCTTACATCCTCGATAAAAACTTTTCACTGCTTCTAACAACTTGCCTCCCACACCATATATTCTTAATACCTTCCACAGAGCATCTCTATCAACTCTATCACATGCCTTCTCCAGATCCATAAATGCTACATACAAATCCATTTGCTTTTCTAAGTATTTCTCACATACATTCTTCAAAGCAAACACCTGATCCACACATCCTCTACCACTTCTGAAACCACACTGCTCTTCCCCAATCTGATGCTCTGTACATGCCTTCACCCTCTCAATCAATACCCTCCCATATAATTTACCAGGAATACTCAACAAACTTATACCTCTGAAATTTGAGCACTCACTCTTATCCCCTTTGCCTTTATACAATGGCACTATGCACGCATTCCGCCAGTCCTCAGGCACCTCACCATGAGTCATACATACATTAAATAACCTTACCAACCTGTCAATAATACAGTCACCCCCTTTTTTAATAAATTCCACAGCAATACCATCCAAACCTGCTGCCTTGCCGGCTGTCATCTTCCGCAAAGCTTTTACTACCTCTTCTCTGTTTACTAAATCATTTTCCCTAACCCTCTCACTTTGCACACCACCTCGACCAAAACACCCTATATCTGCCACTCTATCATCAAACACATTCAACAAACCTTCAAAATACTCACTCCATCTCCTCACATCACCACTACTTGTTATCACCTCCCCATTTGCGCCCTTCACTGAAGTTCCCATTTGCTCCCTTGTCTTACGCACTTTATTTACCTCCTTCCAGAACATCTTTTTATTCTCCCTAAAATTTAATGATACTCTCTCACCCCAACTCTCATTTGCCCTCTTTTTCACCTCTTGCACCTTTCTCTTGACCTCCTGTCTCATTCTTTTATACATCGCCCACTCAATTGCATTTTTTCCCTGCAAAAATCGTCCAAATGCCTCTCTCTTCTCTTTCACTAATAATCTTACTTCTTCATCCCACCACTCACTACCCTTTCTAATCAATCCAACTCCCACTCTTCTCATGCCACAAGCATCTTTTGTGCACTCCATCACTGATTCCCTAAATACATCCCATTCCTCCCACACTCCCCTGACTTCCATTGTTCTCACCTTTTTCCATTCTGTACTCAGTCTCTCCTTGTACATCCTCACACAAGTCTCCTTCCCAAGCTCACTTACTCTCACCACCCTCTTCACCCCAACATATATATATATGTATATATATATATATATCTTTTTTTTCATACTATTCGCCATTTCCCGCGTTAGCAAGGTAGCATTAAGAACAGAGGACTGGACCTTTGAGGGAACATCCTCACCTGGCCCCCTTCTCTGTTCCTTCTTTTGGAAAATTAAAAAAAAAAAAACTGAGAGGGGAGGATTTCCAGCCCCCCGCTCCCTTCCCTTTTAGTCGCCTTCTACGACACGCAGGGAATACGTGGGAAGTATTCTTTCTCCCCTATCCCCAGGGATATATATATGTATATATATATATATATATATATATATATATATATATATATATATATATATATATATATATATATATATATATATATACGCTACCTCGCTAATGCGGGAAATGGCGAATAGTTTGAAAGAAAAGAAAAGATATATATATATATATATATATATATATATATATATATATATATATATATATATATATATATATATATATATACATATATATATGTATATATATATATATATATATATATATATATATATATATATATATATATATATATATATATATATTTCTTTCTTTTCTTTCAAACTATTCGCCATTTCCCGCATTAGCGAGGTAGCATTAAGAACAGAGAACTGGGCCTTTGAGGGAATATCCTCACCTGGCCCCCTTCTCTGTTCCTTCTTTTGGAAAATTAAAAAAAAAGACAAGAGGAGAGGATTTCCAGCCCCCCGCTCCCTCCCCTTTTAGTCGCCTTCTACGACTCGCAGGGAATACGTGGGAAGTATTCTTTCTCCCCTATCCCCAGGGATGATATATATATATATATATATATATATATATATATATATATATATATATATATATACATATATTTTTTAATATATGGGGTTGTTAGGGAGGTAAATGCAAGAGTTTTGGAAAGAGGGGCAAGTATGAAGTCTATTGGGGATGAGAGAGCTTGGGAAGTGAGTCAGTTGTTGTTCGCTGATGATACAGCGCTGGTGGCTGATTCATGTGAGAAACTGCAGAAGCTGGTGACTGAGTTTGGTAAAGTGTGTGAAAGAAGAAAGTTAAGAGTAAATATGAATAAGAGCAAGGTTATTAGGTACAGTAGGGTTGAGGGTCAAGTCAATTGGGAGGTAAGTTTGAATGGAGAAAAACTGGAGGAAGTAAAGTGTTTTAGATATCTGGGAGTGGATCTGGCAGCGGATGGAACCATGGAAGCGGAAGTGGATCATAGGGTGGGGGAGGGGGCGAAAATTCTGGGAGCCTTGAAGAATGTGTGGAAGTCGAGAACATTATCTCGGAAAGCAAAAATGGGTATGATTGAAGGAATAGTGGTTCCAACAATGTTGTATAGTTGCGAGGCGTGGGCTATGGATAGAGTTGCGCGCAGGAGGATGGATGTGCTTGAAATGAGATGTTTGAGGACAATGTGTGGTGTGAGGTGGTTTGATCGAGTAAGTAACGTAAGGGTAAGACAGATGTGTGGAAATAAAAAGAACGTGGTTGAGAGAGCAGAAGAGGGTGTTTTGAAATGGTTTGGGCACATGGAGAGAATGAGTGAGGAAAGATTGACCAAGAGGATATATGTGTCGGAGGTGGAGGGAACGAGGAGAAGTGGGAGACCAAATTGGAGGTGGAAAGATGGAGTGAAAAAGATTTTGTGTGATCGGGGCCTGAACATGCAGGAGGGTGAAAGGAGGGCAAGGAATAGAGTGAATTGGATCGATGTGGTATACCGGGGTTGACGTGCTGTCATTGGATTGAATCAGGGCATGTGAAGTGTCTGGGGTAAACCATGGAAAGCTGTGTAGGTATGTATATTTGCGTGTGTGGACGTATGTACATACATGTGTATGGGGGTGGGTTGGGCCATTTCTTTCGTCTGTTTCCTTGCACTACCTCGCAAACGCAGGAGACAGCGGCAAAAAAAAAAAAAAATATTATGGGGTGAGAGAGTATCATTAAATTTTAGGGAGAATAAAAAGATGTTCTGGAAGGAGGTATATAAAGTGCGTAAGACAAGGGAGCAAATGGGAACTTCAGTGAAGGGCGCAAATGGGGAGGTGATAACAAGTAGTGGTGATGTGAGAAGGAGATGGAGTGAGTATTTCGAAGGTTCGTTGAATGTGTTTGATGATAGAGTGGCAGATATAGGGTGTTTTGGTCGAGGTGGTGTGCAAAGTGAGAGGGTTAGGGAAAATGATTTGGTAAACAGAGAAGAGGTAGTGAAAGCTTTGCAGAAGATGAAAGCCTTGCCGCAGCAGGTTTGGATGGTATTGCAGTGGAATTTATTAAAAAAGGGGGTGACTGTATTATTGACTGGTTGGTAAGGTTATTTAATGTATGTATGACTCATGGTGAGGTGCCTGAGGATTGGCGGAATGCGTGCATAGTGCCATTGTACAAAGGCAAAGGGGATAAGAGTGAGTGCTCAAATTACAGAGGTATAAGTTTGTTGAGTATTCCTGGTAAATTATATGGGAGGGTATTAATTGAGAGGGTGAAGGCATGTACAGAGCATCAGATTGGGGAAGAGCAGTGTGGTTTCAGAAGTGGTAGAGGATGTGTGGATCAGGTGTTTGCTTTGAAGAATGTATGTGAAAAATACTTAGAAAAGCAAATGGATTTGTATGTAGCATTTATGGATCTGGAGAAGGCATATGATAGAGTTGATAGAGATGCTCTGTGGAAGGTATTAAGAATATATGGTGTGGGAGGCAAGTTGTTAGAAGCAGTGAAAAGTTTTTATCGAGGATGTAAGGCATGTGTGCGTGTAGGAAGAGAGGAAAGTGATTGGTTCTCAGTGAATGTAGGTTTGCGGCAGGGGTGTGTGATGTCTCCATGGTTGTTTAATTTGTTTATGGATGGGGTTGTTAGGGAGGTAAATGCAAGAGTTTTGGAAAGAGGGGCAAGTATGAAGTCTGTTGGGGATGAGAGAGCTTGGGAAGTGAGTCAGTTGTTGTTCGCTGATAACACAGCGCTGGTGGCTGATTCATGTGTGAAACTGCAGAAGCTGGTGACTGAGTTTGGTAAAGTGTGTGGAAGAAGAAAGTTAAGAGTAAATGTGAATAAGAGCAAGGTTATTAGGTACAGTAGGGTTGAGGGTCAAGTCAATTGGGAAGTGAGTTTGAATGGAGAAAAACTGGAAGTGAAGTGTTTTAGATATCTAGGAGTGGATCTGGCAGCGGATGGAACCATGGAAGCGGAAGTGGATCATAGGGTGGGGGAGGGGGCGAAAATTCTGGGGGCCTTGAAGAATGTGTGGAAGTCGAGAACATTATCTCGGAAAGCAAAAATGGGTATGTTTGAAGGAATAGTGGTTCCAACAATGTTGTATGGTTGCGAGGCGTGGGCTATCGATAGAGTTGTGCGCAGGAGGATGGATGTGCTTGAAATGAGATGTTTGAGGACAATGTGTGGTGTGAGGTGGTTTGATCGAGTGAGTAACGTAAGGGTAAGACAGATGTGTGGAAATAAAAAGAACGTGGTTGAGAGAGCAGAAGAGGGTGTTTTGAAATGGTTTGGGCACATGGAGAGAATGAGTGAGGAAAGATTGACCAAGAGGATATATGTGTCGGAGGTGGAGGGAACGAGGAGAAGTGGGAGACCAAATTGGAGGTGGAAAGATGGAGTGAAAAAGATTTTGTGTGATCGGGGCCTGAACATGCAGGAGGGTGAAAGGAGGGCAAGGAATAGAGTGAATTGGATCGATGTGGTATACCGGGGTTGACGTGCTGTCATTGGATTGAATCAGGGCATGTGAAGTGTCTGGGGTAAACCATGGAAAGCTGTGTAGGTATGTATATTTGCGTGTGTGGACGTATGTACATACATGTGTATGGGGGTGGGTTGGGCCATTTCTTTCGTCTGTTTCCTTGCACTACCTCGCAAACGCAGGAGACAGCGGCAAAAAAAAAAAAAAATATATATGGGGTGAGAGAGTATCATTAAATTTTAGGGAGAATAAAAAGATGTTCTGGAAGGAGGTAAATAAAGTGCGTAAGACAAGGGAGCAAATGGGAACTTCAGTGAAGGGCGCAAATGGGGAGGTGATAACAAGTAGTGGTGATGTGAGAAGGAGATGGAGTGAGTATTTCGAAGGTTTGTTGAATGTGTTTGATGATAGAGTGGCAGATATAGGGTGTTTTGGTCGAGGTGGTGTGCAAAGTGAGAGGGTTAGGGAAAATGATTTGGTAAACAGAGAAGAGGTAGTGAAAGCTTTGCGGAAGATGAAAGCCGGCAAGGCAGCAGGTTTGGATGGTATTGCAGTGGAATTTATTAAAAAAGGGGGTGACTGTATTATTGACTGGTTGGTAAGGTTATTTAATGTATGTATGACTCATGGTGAGGTGCCTGAGGATTGGCGGAATGCGTGCATAGTGCCATTGTACAAAGGCAAAGGGGATAAGAGTGAGTGCTCAAATTACAGAGGTATAAGTTTGTTGAGTATTCCTGGTAAATTATATGGGAGGGTATTAATTGAGAGGGTGAAGGCATGTACAGAGCATCAGATTGGGGAAGAGCAGTGTGGTTTCAGAAGTGGTAGAGGATGTGTGGATCAGGTGTTTGCTTTGAAGAATGTATGTGAAAAATACTTAGAAAAGCAAATGGATTTGTATGTAGCATTTATGGATCTGGAGAAGGCATATGATAGAGTTGATAGAGATGCTCTGTGGAAGGTATTAAGAATATATGGTGTGGGAGGAAAGTTGTTAGAAGCAGTGAAAAGTTTTTATCGAGGATGTAAGGCATGTGTACGTGTAGGAAGAGAGGAAAGTGATTGGTTCTCAGTGAATGTAGGTTTGCGGCAGGGGTGTGTGATGTCTCCATGGTTGTTTAATTTGTTTATGGATGGGGTTGTTAGGGAGGTAAATGCAAGAGTTTTGGAAAGAGGGGCAAGTATGAAGTCTGTTGGGGATGAGAGAGCTTGGGAAGTGAGTCAGTTGTTGTTCGCTGATAACACAGCGCTGGTGGCTGATTCATGTGTGAAACTGCAGAAGCTGGTGACTGAGTTTGGTAAAGTGTGTGGAAGAAGAAAGTTAAGAGTAAATGTGAATAAGAGCAAGGTTATTAGGTACAGTAGGGTTGAGGGTCAAGTCAATTGGGAAGTGAGTTTGAATGGAGAAAAACTGGAGGAAGTGAAGTGTTTTAGATATCTAGGAGTGGATCTGGCAGCGGATGGAACCATGGAAGCGGAAGTGGATCATAGGGTGGGGGAGGGGGCGAAAGTTCTGGGGGCCTTGAAGAATGTGTGGAAGTCGAGAACATTATCTCGGAAAGCAAAAATGGGTATGTTTGAAGGAATAGTGGTTCCAACAATGTTGTATGGTTGCGAGGCGTGGGCTATCGATAGAGTTGTGCGCAGGAGGATGGATGTGCTGGAAATGAGATGTTTGAGGACAATGTGTGGTGTGAGGTGGTTTGATCGAGTGAGTAACGTAAGGGTAAGAGAGATGTGTGGAAATAAAAAGAGCGTGGTTGAGAGAGCAGAAGAGGGTGTTTTGAAGTGGTTTGGGCACATGGAGAGGATGAGTGAGGAAAGATTGACCAAGAGGATATATGTGTCGGAGGTGGAGGGAACAAGGAGAAGAGGGAGACCAAATTGGAGGTGGAAAGATGGAGTGAAAAAGATTTTGTGTGATCGGGGCCTGAGCATGCAGGAGGGTGAAAGGAGGGCAAGGAATAGAGTGAATTGGAGCGATGTGGTATACCGGGGCTGACGTGCTGTCAGTGGATTGAATCAAGGCATGTGAAGCGTCTGGGGTAAACCATGGAAAGCTGTGTAGGTATGTATATTTGCGTGTGTGGACGTATGTATATACATGTGTCTGGGGGGGGGTTGGGCCATTTCTTTCGTCTGTTTCCTTGCGCTACCTCGCAAACGCGGGAGACAGCGACAAAGTATAAAAAAAAAAAAAAAAAAAAAAAAATATACACGCTTGCCTTCATCCATTCCTGGTACTACCCTGCCTCACAGGAAATAGCATTGATAACCCCCATTTCACCAAGGTAGCACTAGGAAAACAGACAAAATAGGCCACATTCGTTCACACTCGGTCTCTAGCTGTCATGTGTAATGAACTGAATCCACAGCCCCCTCTCTACATTCAGGCCTTTCCACGGTTTACCTCAGATGCTTCACATACCCTGGTTCAATCCATTGACAGCACATCAAACCATGTACACCACATTGTTCCAAATCACTTTATTCCTTGCATGCCTCTCACCCTCATGTATGTTCAGGCCCTGATCACTCAAAATTTTTTTTCATTCCATCCTTCCATTTCCAGTTCAGTTTCCTGCTTCTCCTTGTTCCTGCCACCTCTGACACATATATCCTTTGTCACTCTTTCCTTACTCACTCTCTCCATATGTCCAAACCATTTCAACACACCTACTTTCTCATCCACACACTTTTTATTTCCACACATATCTCTTACTCTTTCATTACTTAATCAAAGATTTCATTTCCAACACATCCACCCTCCTCCGCACAACCTTATTTATAGGCCATGCCTCACAATCATATAATATTGTTGGAACTACTATTCCTTCAAACATACCAATTTTGCTCTCCAAGATAATGTTCCCAAACACGTTCTTCATTGCTCCCAGAACCTTTGCCCCATGCTGCAACCTGTGACTCACTTCCTCCAATTTTTCTCCACTCAATCTTACCTCCCAGTTAACTTGTCCCTCAAGCCTACTGAACCTAATAACCTTGTTCTTATTCACATTTACTCTCAACTTTCTCCTCTTCTCTATAGGCCATGCCTCGCAGACATATAACATTGTTGGAACTACTGTTCCTTCAAACATACCAATTTTGCTCTCTGAGATAATGTTCTCTACTTAAACACATTCTTCATTGCTCCCAGATCCTTCACCCCTTCCCCAACCCTGTGACTCACTTCCATCAATCTTTCTCCACTCAAACTTTCCACCCAGTTAACTTGTCCCTCAAACCTACTGAACCTAATAACCTTGCTCTTATTCACATTTACTCTCAACTTTCTTGTTTCACAAACTTTACCAAACTCGGTCACCAACTTCTGCAGTTTCTCACCCAAATCAGCCACCAGAACTGTATCATCAGCAAACAACAACTGGCTCACTTCCCAGGCCCTCTCATCCACAACAGACTGCATACTTGCTCATCTGTCCAAAACTCTTGCATTTACCTCCCTAGCCATCTAATCTGTAAACAAATTATACAACCATAGGAACATCACATATCCATGCCGCAAACCGAAATTCACAGGGAACCAATCACTCTCCTCTCTTCCTACTCATACACATGCCTTACATCCTTGATAAAAACTTTTCACTGCTTCTAGCAACTTACCTCCTACAAAGCATCTCTATCAATCCTATCATGTGCCTACTCCAGATCCATAAATGCTATAAACAAATCCATCTGTATTTCTAAGTATTTCTCACATACATTCTTCAAAGCAAACATCTGATCCACACATCCTCTACCACTTCTGGAAGCACACAACTCTTCCCCTATCTGATGCTCTGTACATGCCTTAACCCTCTCAATAAATACCCTCCCATGTAATTTCCCAGAAATACTCAACAAACTTATGCCTCCGTAGCTTGAACACTCACCTTAGTCGCTTTACCTTTGTACAATGGTACTAGGCATGCACTTCTGCCAATCCTCAGGCACTTCTCCATGATCCATACATACACTGATTATCCTTACCAACCAATCAACAACATATATATTTCTACTTTTCCTGGGGAAACAAAAAAAATAATTATATTTCACTTTCCATTTTATTTGAATACAAAATAACAAAATAAATACAGCAGATTTGTAACTCTCAAATTTGACCCATTTATTGTAGATAAAGGGTAAATTTCTCTGTAGTGATGTACAAAGGTGAAGTTTTGTTAAAACATATGTTCCTAAGAATAATAGTAATAAAAAAGCAATATGCATTCAAATAGTAACTCTAGTGAGTGAGACATATGGATTAACATATTCCTCAAAATTTCAGTTAAACAGAGATGATATCATTATAAACCTAACTTTACAAGGGAAAAATTACATCAACGTAAAAATAAAGTGGTTATACAAGACAAGATCTTGCCTGTCACAGAACATAAAAGATTCAAATAGTCTCTTTCAATATTAAGCAAATACTCGTGCTTTGTGAAATTATTTCCATATTGTTTCGCAAATAAAGTCATACTATTAAAAACAATGAAATAATGTTTGCCCTAAAAAACACTAAACACACTACAGAGATCTTTTGAGAAGGATATAGTAAAGGCATACCAAATTAATGTTTGAAATCAAGGAAATACATCAATGTTTTACATTATTATGTGGGGTATAAAAATAAATCTTGAATTCATTTTCACTGCTTTCAAAATGGCACTTCAGGTTTTTCTTCCATAATGGAATGGATCTTACTCGTTGAAATTTTCAGATTTAATCACATTACATAACCCTAAGAATTCTTTTATGGGGTTCCTACAACATTTAAGTATGAGCTAATGTCAGTAGCAGGGAAATGATGGACTCCTGTGGAGTGAAAAGTCCCTTGATGATATTGTACTCCCTTCTGTCCACTAACAATCATTTAAACTCATAAAAGGTGACTTTTCATTCTTGGTTTAACCCCATACAGGTCAAGTCTGGTATCACCTATCTTAAAGTTATTATACCTTCAACAGTAAACTGGCAACTGTCACAAAAACTTGCCATTTCCATTCCATATGAGTTTTAACCCTTTCACTGCAGAAATGGGAAAAAGCCCCCTTCCCTCAGGGGAGACAAAACTTTTAAATAAAAAAAAATATATTTCTCTTAATTTTACTGTGGCAGTGAACAGAGTACTTCTCCCTGATTACGGAAATGTAGAACTTGTTTAAATACCCTTGGTTATACCGCCACTGCAGGGCATCATAGGGAATGATGTCGTCCCCTCAGTGCATTTTTCTAGTTTCTATTAAATCAATGCAATACTGTTTTTGTTAACACTTTCAAGTGCCTGTGTTAGCATACACTAATTAATAGAAATATCTATTCTGCATAAATTAATTAAATTTTGAATGACAAACTCCATGTAAACTCTATTGGAGTTTACTCCCCTGCTGCAGGAGACTGACATCATATTCCTCACCTCCGACGTCTTGAGGCTAGCTAAGCCCTTCATTTTCCTTTCTAAAAGGTGAGGCTTATGGCTTCTGGCAATTGTGTTACCAAGCACAATCTAAAAGGTGCCAGGTTTAAAATGCTAAGATTCGACAAAATTCAAGATCCACAGCAAAATGCAAGTGGACACAAGTCAGAGACTGCAGTGAAAGGGTTAATGGGTATTCATCATTAACTTCCTTTAGTTATTACTATAAAAAAAAGTTATTGCTATGAAATTCACTTCTCATGCATGTGTGCCAAAGCAAGGAGTCAACTGTTCCTACATGCTAAAATAGGGTACCCAGAACAACAATGCATCACTCATTCAATTAATGGTGAATACTATGACAGTTTTCAAGTGAATGTAACTGGAACTATCCCAAACAAATCCTCCTGATCATATGGGTACATAAAACTTTCCTCCCTTTTTTGCCAAAGGGTATAATGGCATATACAGGCAAACTTAAATATCAATCTTAACCTGTTGAAAGAAATGGAGAGCTGACAATCATAAAAGAAAATTGGTGAAGTGGGTATGGGTTAGTTTTCAGTATATATAAAGAAATGTTATCTCAAAATGTATTTTTAAAATAAGGAAAACTAACCAAATTTTAAAAAGAATTCAAGTGATTTCCATGGCACAGAGAGAAAAATGGATATCATAACTGAAACATTACAGAAAAGTTGTGCTAGAATAGTAAAGTTGGTACATAATCTCATTTCAAATATTAGGGCAGACACAATCACTGAATATTATATCAACCGTAATGCATATATAACTTGTGACTATCACTCTTGGACCCTGATTAGAAAACTATTATACATTCCAGATAATGATACCTGTCTTGATATGCAATACTGGAACATGCAATACTTAAAGTGGAGCCCCAACCTTGCTACAGATACTTAACATTCAATTACAAACATGTATTTTAATCCCAAAACTTAGAATAACATAGAATTATTTTGTATCACTGTAAATCAGTTATCAAGTAATATATCAAATCACTTTCTCAACACATGATTACCATATGAAGTTTTAAGTAGTTGTCTTCAGATTCCCACTGACCATGATTCCTCAAACATTTTTCTGTATGTGTATTATGCATAATCAATACTTTACTAACGGCAGAGTAACAATGAGTACCCTGTTCAAATGTTGTTAACAATGTTTATCAGGACCTTCAAAAGAATCTTTTATCATATGACTGTGATTTCTTGCCTACCAGATAAACAACTGTAAACTAAAATAAATATTTCCACTTAAAAAAAGACCACTTAATGTCTGCATCTGCACCTTTGTGTATGCTGTCTTCATGGATGAAATTGTATAATAATTATCAAGCATAAAAATCATGACAGCATTCCTAGACTTTGCTTTGCAAAGGTAAAGCTAATCTTTGGTATCAATATACTATTAAACCAAAAGGCTGCCTTCTTTACAAGTTCCTAATTTTTCAAACTTCTGTCTTCCTCATTTAACTGAAGTTCAATAACTTGTCATTTCCTGCAACTTTGAAGTAGTGCCAAAAACATATAAAGAACATCCTCATTTGCTTGCATCCACTTTCCATCTGTCACGTATAATGCATTGAAACCAGAGCCCTGTATCTACAGACAAGCCCAAAAAAATCTTTCCATGGTTTCACCTGAACAGCATGTCAGCCCATGTATCAAATCACTGATTTTCTCTCTGGCAAATACAGGCCCCAATAACTCAAAGCCACTTTACTCCATTTCCTCCACCTTTCCTTGCTCCTTTTACTTTCAACCCATATATCCTCTAAATCAGTCTCTCTTCACTCATCCTCTCCATGTGTCCAAACAATTTTGGTATACCCTGTTCAGCTCTCAAATGCATGCTCACTATCACACCTCTTCTTACACTCATTCCTAATGCAGTCAACCTTCCTTACATCACAGATAATCCACAGGCATTGCATTTCCGAAACATCCCCTCTCTTCTATTCTTTTGAATTTTCTTGGGACCCATGACTCGCACTGCAAAGCATTATCTGGAATACTATTATCTTTATTTTTTCATTACACTTGATCACCTTGTCCCACGTCAGAGAGGTAAGCACCAAGAAACAACGAAGAAAGACCCATTCACTCACATACATACACACCCATATACACATGTACATATTCACTCACTTGCCTCCATACATTCTGGGCACCACCCCACCCAACAGGAAACACCATCGCCACCCCCTGCATCAGTGAGGTAACATCAGGAAAACAGACAAAAAAGACCACATTCATTCACACAGTGTCAAGCTGTCATGTGTAATGCACCAAAACCACAGCGCTTTATCCACATCCAGGCCCCAGAGACCTATCTATGGTTTACCCAAGACATTGCACAAGCCCTGATTCAGTCCATTGACAGCACATTGACACTGGTATACCACACTTCCAATTCACTATTCCTTGCACACCTCTGCATGTTCAGGCCCCGATTACCCAAAATTTTCACTTCATCCTTCCACCTCCAATTTGGTCTCCCACTTCTCCTTGTTCCATCTACCTCTACATCCTCTATGTCAACTTTTCCTCACTCATTCTCTACATATGCCCAAACCATTTCAATACACCCTCTTCTACTCTCTCAACCACACTCTTTTTATTACCATACACCTCTCTTATCCTTTCATTACTTAATCAAACCACCTCACACCACATACTGTCCTGAAACATTTCATTTCCACCAAATATACCTATCTTTGCCCTCGCAGACAATGACCTGCCTTTCCATGCCCTCCTATGCATGATAACTACATAAAAACAATGAACTAAGAAAATCTAATTCTCAATGTCCATCATCTTCCTAGATGTAAACATTTGTAAAAACAGAAATCTTTCTTCTATCTCCAACTGTACTTCAGAACTGGAAAGATATGGCAGTTATTCTAGATACTTCATTCTCATGAATCCTTCTGTCATCAGTCTATTGAAGAATCAAAATTACAGAGTAAAATGTCTATTTCTATAATATGCTTACTCTATTATGAAAAATCAAGTTATTTTCATATTTCCCCAAATTAATAAGAAATCTTGCTTTCTATACCAGAGTTGCCAATCCATTTAGTCTGTCATTCAGTTTGCTACACACAGCAAAAAAACCTTAACAAGCACAGGCAACAAAATGTCTTGAACCTTAATGTACCATTGGAAGATACAAAGAAGAATAATGTTAGCTTTTACGACAATCATGGTAAACATACATAGACACCTCATCCAGTGAGATTAATATGGCAGAAGCATCATTATATTAGCAACTACACTTGATTTAAGGCTCAGTGAAATAAAAGAAAAAGTAAAAAGAAATTTAATTTTAAAACCATGGTTATTTTCTATCTTAAAACTTTGCTTACAAAAAAAATCACTGTATCACTATAAATTTTACACTATAAGAGGAAATTGTTATGAAGAGTGGAGGATGAGTAGTTACAAGTAAAGGGTGTGTGACGTCACCAAGGCTCTGTAACCTATTTCTGGGTGGGATGGTAAGAAAAGTAAATGTGAGGGTTTTGGAGAGAGAAGTGAGCCAGAAGTCTGTTGGGGTAGGGGGCCTCAGAAGTTAGTCAGATGTTGTTTACAAATGACAAAGCTCTAGAGTTAGACCTTAATGAGAAACTGCAGAAGCTGGTGTCTGACTCTGGGAGTGTGAAATGCGGAAGTTGAGAATTAATGTGATAAAAAGTAAGGTAATGAGGTTTAGCATGGGAGAGAGCAAGAGAGAGAAAGCTTGACAGTGACTTTGTATGGAGTGAACCTGGAGGAAGTGGGTGTTTTATATACCTGGGAGTGAATATGGTGGATAAATCTATGGAACCTGAAGTGAACCAATGGGCGAGTGAGGGGGCAAAAGTCCAAAGTATGTGTGTCAAGAGAGGTAAATGTCTATGAGGGCAAAAAATGGACATACCTGATCTTATGGTAATCATAATGCTGCTGTACGTATGTGAGTTGTGGGGTCTAAATGCAAAAGTTCTGAGGCAGCAGAGCAAGGTACAGTGAAACGGAAGGAGCATTTGGAGAAGATGAGCAAGGAACGACTGACTGAGAAGATGTGTGTTAATAGTGGAGACACAAGTACAAGACGGAGACCAAAGATGACATGGAAGGATGGAGTGAAAGATGCTTTAAGTTATCAAGGCCTAAATATGTAGGAGGACCTAATGCATGTTTGAGTTGAATCTGAGAATATGAAGCAGTCAAGGGAAGTCAGAGAGAGGGCTGCACGGCTTGGCTGTAGTTAAGGGGTCTCTAGTTTTGGTGAATTATGTTTGAAAGCTAGAAAGTGGATGCATTCAAACAAGGACACCCAATACCAATTAAATCCATACTGCACCACCATGACGTGGCATGCATAAAGGTTTAGCGATACTTTACGAGCAAGCAAAAACATTCTACACTAAAGCCAAATCTACTTTATATCAAAAATCTATTACTAAAACGTCAATACAAAGTTAAATCTCTAAAACCATAAAAGCCAAATTTACATCAAAAGTCTACGGCTAAAATCATCACTAAAGCCAAATTCATGGTAACTTTCATATTTGTCATTCTTATTTTTTGTTTATACCCAATAGCTTGTCTCACCTTAATGAGATGGTTAAGATCGTCATTTGCAAACATCCATTCTCTAGCTGCGATGTACATACATAATATACCAAAAACTGAGCCTACCATCCACAGATAAGCCCCGGTAAATATTCCATAGTTTACCTTAACTGCTTCATATGCTCTGGCATAAGAAGCCTCCTGTATACCACAATGATCCCATTTATACTAACCTTTCTATGCCTCTCACTCTCCTGAATGTTCACAGCCTATTGCCCCAGAACCCCAAATCCTCTTTCACTCCATCCTCCATCTTCTTGCTCTCCCTCTTCTCCCTATCTCCACTTATGACAGGTAGATCCAGTTTGTATTGCTACGCTCATCCTCTATTAAGTGTCCCATCATTTCAGCACACCCTGGTCATATCTGTCAATCAATACTGCACTTACTATCATATTTCTCTCTTACACAATGTCAAACCTTACACCATCAAACAGCCTCACACATATTCAGGGCCCAGGAGTCACATACATCCAACATTGCTGAGACTGTTACATTCAAACATACCCATCTTTTCACCTAAATGTTATCAGTGAGGTAAGAAAAAATACTAATGACTACAAACATTCCTTCTTACATACAAGCCTCCTGCAAACAACCAGTTCCTTAATGCTCAAATGAAAAAACAACTCCGACTGATGTGCCTCCATGGAACAGTCGCTCACATCGACTGATGTGCTAAATTTTCCCTATGTTTAAATATCTAGCTAACTTTTCAAGCCATTAAAGCCTACAGAGACCTCTTCCATTCTGAGGAAGGGGCAGGAAAAATTATGCTCTCCTCAGTAACCCCAAAACTACCATTACAAATGCAAAGCTGTTGACCTGCAGGTTGGAGCGAGATGGTAACCTTAAGGAAAACACAAAGATTGTTGGATGTATCAGCTGGTGATATATGTACAGAAAATGACATGAAAACTGTGAAGAAATAAGTGATTTTAACAGGATGGCATGAGGTGGGTAACCTACCTGGAAGGTGTCCTCACTACCCTCATGCTTGTGGAAGATAATATGTAACTATGCCAAATTTCCTCTTTATACAATTCTGGGATGAAAAAGGACACTGATAACAAGTGATAGGTAAAACATTAGAATATTTCCATCTGAAGAAAAAGTCCTCTGGAATCCTTTCCATGTGTCCTCACTTTTAGCAAGAATGGGGTAATAATTCTGAATGTAATCATATTCTCACGATCAGCACTGTGCCTGTGTATGAAATAAGAGCAGTGTAAAACTAAGTTCAAGATTTAGTTAGAAATGAATCCCTCAAGATCCTTCCTACACCTTCCAGCCAATTCCCCTCACTCTAAATTCTAATGCAAAATGTGAAATATATTCAAGTTATTAATCAGCAATACTGTGCCTGTACAAGTAAAAAGATTAGAGAGGGTGAAAAAAAGAGTTCAACAGAAAGAAAGAAACTTCATATCCTTGCCTCTTAAAACAGCTATCAGACTTGTCATCTACACCCTTCACTTAGCAGTGGACTATGCCAAAACAAGGGAATTAATAAACTTTTTGTGTACAGTGATTCCCTTACTTTTGAATTCTAATCTAACATTATATAATGAAAAATTTTGTTTGTCCTTTTCACAAAATATAATGGACTTTCCAACCATGCCCAGGTCTAAAGGGTTAAAGCACTTGAGAAAATATAAAGGACCTATATCTCTATTGCCTTCAGCCTTGTACAAATTAAGATAGTCACGAGTGAAAACTTATGTTTAGTACTGACAAACTTCAATTCTTTTATGATTTTTCATATTTGATCATTGTTTCCCATTAGAGGTAGCACCAGAAACAAGAGAAGGTCCACATTCACTTACATTCATTCTTTAGCTGTCATGCGCAATGCAGTCAAACCACAGCCTCCTATCAATAACCAGGCCTCACAGACTTTTCCATTGTTTCCCCAAACCATTTCACATGCACTGATAAAGTCCTCTGACAGCATGGTGACTCCTGTAAACCACACTCCCCATTCATTCCATCCATTCACACTCCTGCATGTTCTGGCCTCAATCACTCAAAATCTTTTTCACTCTATCCCTCCATCTTCAACTTGATCTCCCTCTTCTCCTTGTCCCCTTAATTTCTCCATTTGTCCAAACTATTTCATTACACCCTCTTTAGCTCTCTCAACCACACTCATTATATTACTACAAAACTCTCTTACACTTTTCTTACTCCACATACTGTCCTCAAATACTTCATTTCCAACATATCCACCCTCCTCTGCACATCCTCAGCTATAGTCCATGCCTCTTATCCATACAACATTGCTGGGATGGCTAAACTTTCAATCATACCCATTTCCACCCTCCCAGACAAAGAACTCTCTTTCCACACATTTGTCAATGCTCCTAGAACCTTCACCTTCTCACAAACCCTATGAATAATTTCTGCTTCCATGGTTCCAAACGCCACCATGTCCACTCCCAGGTATTTAATTCAATTCGCTTCCTCCAAAGTTTTGTCACCTATTTTCTCAGCTACAACACGCAGTGAGTACAGAGGTAGAATTCTTTCTCCCCAGGAACTTCTGGTTATAACAATATTCATAAACATATTCACTAAGGTCTGTGGGGCTTGGGTTGTGGAAAAGGGACTCTGGTTTTGGTGCACTATACATACCAGCTAGAGAGCAGATGTATGTGAATAAGGCCATTTCTTCATCTGTTCCTAGCATTACCTTGCCAACATGGCAAAAGGCGAACAAGTATAAAAAAATATATATTCATTAAACTGTGGTGCTTAACTGTGGATTTTATCTCCAGTTTCAGTACATTATACATGGTATCTAGAGAATGGATGTGTGTCAATGAGATCATTGCTTCTCTCTTCCTGACACTACCTCAATACAGCAAAAAAAAAATCTTACTCAAGATGATTCCAAATCCTACAATGGGGATCATTTTCACATGACTCAGGTAATATATTCAGCTGGCAACGAACATCACTACATGTGAATATTTTTCTCATGACAAATTTTTCCACGACAATAATATAAAAAATCTCTCATGTAAAGTTCTGTAAAAATCTTTTAATATCCACTAAAGTCACCACGCTAACAAGGGCTGCAGAAACATGGGGTATGGTCTACTGACTTCAGCTATACTAATAAACAAGAGAGTATAAGATGAAAATATACACTGAATCAACTAACATTTCATGAATGCTACCTTTTCTCCAATATACTAAAATTATACATACAAAAAGGGTCAGAAAATGTTAGGTTGACGTATTTCATTCAAGCTGTGGTGAAATCGATAGTAAAGTGTTCATTTGCTCAGCCAAAGAAAGGAAAAAATATATATACATATACACATTTACAAGAATTCTTAAGTTAGCCTTAATATCTCCAACTAGGAAACCACATCCAAAGACACTAAGAATTCTACACCTTCATGGCAAACAAATGCCTATAAAAGGTCTTATGAAAAGCCTTCAAATCTGAAATCGCATAAAATAAAATAAAACTTCACACTAATTCACTATATAAAAGGTGGAGCCCACCATATCTGCCACAAATGTTTTATGCACATTCACAGGTAACATTTGATTAACAATTTCAAAAACACCTCTAGGAACCTTATAACTGTGGCAGAAGTTCAATTGGAGTAGAGAACTTAAAATCATCAGGGAAAAGTTCCTTTGCATGAGGGTACATGAGTTTGTAAGACTGTCTGATTGTGACATCTGCTACACCTGCAATATCACCAATTTCCTTTTGAGTCCGCTTATCTTCTGAGGCCTGTTAAAGATGAAAGCATTAAATTAAGTATGGTTACTACATAGAAGCAAATATTATTTTTTTTTTTTTAATTATACTTTGTCGCTGTCTCCCGCGTTTGCGAGGTAGCGCAAGGAAACAGACGAAAGAAATGCCCCCCCCCCCAATACACATGCATATACATACGTCCACACACGCAAATATACATACCTACACAGCTTTCCATGGTTTACCCCAGACGCTTCACATGCCTTGCTTCAATCCACTGACAGCACGTCAACCCCGGTATACCACATCGCTCCAATTCACTCTATTCCTTGTCCTCCTTTCACCCTCCTGCATATTCAGGCCCCGATCACACAAAATCTTTTTCACTCCATCTTTCCACCTCCAATTTGGTCTCCATCTTCTCCTTGTTCCCTCCACCTCCGACACATATATCCTCTTGGTCAATCTTTCCTCACTCATCCTCTCCATGTGCCCAAACCACTTCAAAACACCCTCTTCTGCTCTCTCAACCACGCTCTTTTTATTTCCACACATCTCTCTCACCCTTACATTACTCACTCGATCAAACCACCTCACACCACACATTGTCCTCAAACATCTCATTTCCAGCACATCCATCCTCCTGCGCACAACTCTATCCATAGCCCACGCCTCGCAACCATACAACATTGTTGGAACCACTATTCCTTCAAACATACCCATTTTTGCTTTCCGAGATAATGTTCTCGACTTCCACACATTCTTCAAGGCCCCCAGGATTTTCGCCCCCTCCCCCACCCTATGATCCACTTCCGCTTCCATGGTTCCATCCGCTGCCAGATCCACTCCCAGATATCTAAAACACTTCACTTCCTCCAGTTTTTCTCCATTCAAACTCACCTCCCAATTGACTTGACCCTCAACCCTACTGTACCTAATAACCTTGCTCTTATTCACATTTACTCTTAACTTTCTTCTTCCACACACTTTTCCAAACTCAGTCACCAGCTTCTGCAGTTTCTCACATGAATCAGCCACCAGTGCTGTATCATCAGCGAACAACAACTGACTCACTTCCCAAGCTCTCTCATCCCCAACAGACTTCATACTTGCCCCTCTTTCCAAAACTCTTGCATTTACCTCCCTAACAACCCCATCCATAAACAAATTAAACAACCATGGAGACATCACACACCCCTGCCGCAAACCTACATTCACTGAGAACCAATCACTTTCCTCTCTTCCTACACGTACACATGCCTTACATCCTCGATAAAAACTTTTCACTGCTTCTAACAACTTGCCTCCCACACCATATATTCTTAATACCTTCCACAGAGCATCTCTATCAACTCTATCATATGCCTTCTCCAGATCCATAAATGCTACATACAAATCCTTTTGCTTTTCTAAGTATTTCTCACATACATTCTTCAAAGCAAACACCTGATCCACACATCCTCTACCACTTCTGAAACCACACTGCTCTTCCCCAATCTGATGCTCTGTACATGCCTTCACCCTCTCAATCAATACCCTCCCATATAATTTACCAGGAATACTCAACAAACTTATACCTCTGTAATTCGAGCACTCACTCTTATCCCCTTTGCCTTTGTACAATGGCACTATGCACGCATTCCGCCAATCCTCAGGCACCTCACCATTAGTCATACATACATTAAATAACCTTACCAACCAGTCAACAATACAGTCACCCCCTTTTTTAATAAATTCCACCGCAATACCATCCAAACCTGCTGCCTTGCCGGCTTTCATCTTCCGCAAAGCTTTCACTACCTCTTCTCTGTTTACCAAATCATTTTCCCTAACCCTCTCACTTTGCACACCACCTCGACCAAAACACCCTATATCTGCCACTCTATCATCAAACACATTCAACAAACCTTCAAAATACTCACTCCATCTCCTTCTCACATCACCACTACTTGTTATCACCTCCCCATTTGCGCCCTTCACTGAAGTTCCCATTTGCTCCCTTGTCTTACGCACTTTATTTACCTCCTTCCAGAACATCTTTTTATTCTCCCTAAAATTTAATGATACTCTCTCACCCCAACTCTCATTTGCCCTTTTTTTCACCTCTTGCACCTTTCTCTTGACCTCCTGTCTCTTTCTTTTATACATCTCCCACTCAATTGCATTTTTTCCCTGCAAAAATCGTCCAAAAGCCTCTCTCTTCTCTTTCACTAATACTCTTACTTCTTCATCCCACCACTCACTACCCTTTCTAATCAACCCACCTCCCACTCTTCTCATGCCACAAGCATCTTTTGCGCAATCCATCACTGATTCCCTAAATACATCCCATTCCTCCCCCACTCCCCTTACTTCCATTGTTCTCACCTTTTTCCATTCTGTACTCAGTCTCTCCTGGTACTTCCTCACACAGGTCTCCTTCTCAAGCTCACTTACTCTCACCACCCTCTTCACCCCAACATTCACTCTTCTTTTCTGAAAACCCATACAAATCTTCACCTTAGCCTCCACAAGATAATGATCAGACATCCCTCCAGTTGCACCTCTCAGCACATTAACATCCAAAAGTCTCTCTTTCGCACGCCTGTCAATTAACACGTAATCCAATAACGCTCTCTGGCCATCTCTCCTACTTACATAAGTATACTTATGTATATCTCGCTTTTTAAACCAGGTATTCCCAATCATCAGTCCTTTTTCAGCACATAAATCTACAAGCTCTTCACCATTTCCATTTACAACACTGAACACCCCATGTATACCAATTATTCCCTCAACTGCCACATTACTCACCTTTGCATTCAAATCACCCATCACTATGACCCGGTCTCGTGCATCAAAACCACTAACACACTCATTCAGCTGCTCCTAAAACACTTGCCTCTCTTGATCTTTCTTCTCATGCCCAGGTGCATATGCACCAATAATCACCCACCTCTCTCCATCAACTTTCAGTTTTACCCATATTAATCGAGAATTTACTTTCTTACACTCTATCACATACTCCCACAACTCCTGTTTCAGGAGTATTGCTACTCCTTCCCTTGCTCTTGTCCTCTCACTAACCCCTGACTTTACTCCCCAGACATTCCCAAACCACTCTTCCCCTTTACCCTTGGGCTTCGTTTCACTCAGAGCCAAAACATCCAGGTTCCTTTCCTCAAACATACTACCTATCTCTCCTTTTTTCACATCCTGGTTACATCCACACACATTTAGGCACCCCACTCTGAGCCTTCGAGGAGGATGAGCACTCCCCGCGTGACTCCTTCTTCTGTTTCCCATTTTAGAAAGTTAATACAAATATCATCCAATATGATGGCTTCCTGAAGATATGTCTACCTAAAATTTTTATCTTCACATACATCTTATAAGGATAATTTTTCAAAATGGGTTCCTACCCCTAAACCTGTAAGGAAGCATAAGGTACAGATAACAAATTCTCTGATGTAAATTGGAGATGTAAAAATGTAATTGGTACAAATTCTTGTGTCTGTATCAATTCACAAGATATTTAACAGTTATTTCATTGGGATCTACGACTGCTCTCCAATTATCCTAATACTTTCCAAATTAAATTTTTCCCAATATGCTTATATGTTAACTCTCTGTTAAGTAAGTGTAGACCCAACATTTGTAATATTTTTTCTAAATATTTCACCAGATGGGTAAGTCAAAATACTCCACAGCACACCATAATGGCAAAAAAAATTCTCTGCAATGCTACCTTTAAAACAAAATTTCCAAATGTACTCAGACACAAACCTGTTAAAGTTCATCTTAGGCTAATGCTCACAAAAAAATAATGGCTTTGGTGTCTCACACTTCTGACACCAATATTCCATACATGTCAACATGCTACATGTCTTAAAAGATACAGTATAAGCACTAAGAAGTGTTGGCAAATTGAATATCAGCTTCCTTTCTTCCAGAGCTAGGCAGTAAAATTCTGTTACTTTAAGACTGGATGAAGCTTTATCCATTGTCTCTCATCACACCCTTTCCTTGATTTTGGCACTTATACCAATTACTGGCATATTACCTAGTTCTTATACTGAACATGACATGGGCAAAACATATCCCAATCATGGCCATGTCAAGTGAAAGGAATATCAGAGAGGAAAGAATAAAGAAATTAATCGTCTCCTCATGTCTGCAGACCTGAATCTTAAATGAAGAAAAATTAAAGGATGAGGGCAAGATAAAAGAAGGAAGAGATTTCTACTGCTTCACTGTTCAAGCATAGAAGGATGTATCATAAATCAATCCTTGTGTGGTTGGTGTCCGCACAAAAATTAAAGCAGCAACCAAACACGAATTATGGGTCTAAGCTTTCATCCTTGTATGGAGTACTGATCTCACATCTGAGATGTTTCTAGCTCTACATCCTTATTTGAAAGAGTTGAGGTGAAAGTGGTCCAACTTATAAACTGTCCCAGGCAAACTCCCAGACTTGACCCTCTTGCCCTAAGTAACAAAGTTGGTTCACTTTCCCACTTCTATAGGTATTACTTTAGTTTTTGCTCTTGAGAAATGACTGCTTGTATGTCTCCCACCACTAGCGAGACCATACAATACTCAGCAAACTGCCGCGTCATGATTATTGTGAGGCCATCACCAGCTCAAGGGTAAGCTGCTTTGATTACTGCTTCTTTTCCTACTAGTCGAAGCTTTGGAACTCCTACCTTTCCATGTCTTTCCCATTAACTATGACCTGGCACATTTCAAAAGACATGATTTTCATTTCCTCCAAATTTTGTAAATACTTTCCCTTGCCTCCTCGTTTTTCCTTTCATAACTCTCTCTATATTTCAATTACCGCCCGGCCTTGATGTGGATTTCTGTATATGACTGGAGCCTTCAACATAGAAGTAAAAATCAAATAATAATAACAATAATACTTTTATATTATACTTAATTCTTGTCTCCCATGTTAGAGAGGTAGCACAAGGAAACAGATGAAAGAATGGCCTAACCCACCCACATACACATGTATATACATAAACGCCCACACCCGCATATATACATACTTATACATTTCAACGTATACATACATATACATATACAGACATATATTTACATATTCATACTCACTGCCTTCATCCATTCCCGTCGCCACCCCACCACACATGAAATAGTATCCCCCCTCTCCCTCGCGAGGTAGTGCAAGGAAGAGACAAAAAAAAAAAGGCCACATTCGTTCATACTCAGTCTCTAGCTGTCATGTCTAGTGCACCGAAACCACAGCTCCCTTTCCACTTCCAGGCCCCACAAAACTTTCCATGGTTTACCCCAGATGCTTCACATGCCCTGGTTCAATCCATTAACAGCACGTCGACCCCAGTATACCCCATTGTTCCAATTCACTCTATTCCTTGCACACTCAAAATCTTTTTCACTCCATCCTTCCACCTCCAATTTGGTCTCCCACTTCTTCTTCCCTCTACTTGACACATATATCCTCTTTGTCAATCTTTCCTCACTCATTCTCTCCATGTGACCAAACCATTTCAACACACTCTCCTCTGCTCTCTCTACCACACTCTCTCTACCACACTCTCCATCAACTTTCAGTTTTACCCATATTAATCGAGAATTTACTTTCTTACATTCTATCACATACTTCCACAACTCCTGTTTCAGGAGTACTGCTACTCCTTCCCTTGCTCTTGTCCTCTCACTAACCCCTGACTTTACTCCCAAGACATTCCCAAACCACTCTTCCCCTTTACCCTTGAGCTTCGTTTCACTCAGAGCCAAAACATCCAGGTTCCTTTCCTCAAACATACTACCTATCTCTCCTTTTTTCACATCTTGGTTACATCCACACACATTACCAGGAGAGACTGAGTACAGAATGGAAAAAGGTGAGAACAATGGAAGTAAGGGGAGTGGGGGAGGAATGGGATGTATTTAGGGAATCAGTGATGGATTGCGCAAAAGAGGCTTGTGGCATGAGAAGAGTGGGAGGTGGGTTGATTAGAAAGGGTAGTGAGTGGTGGGATGAAGAAGTAAGAGTATTAGTGAAAGAGAAGAGAGAGGCATTTGGACGATTTTTGCAGGGAAAAAATGAAATTGAGTGAGAGACGTATAAAAGAAAGAGACAGGAGGTCAAGAGAAAGGTGCAAGAGGTGAAAAAAAGGGCAAATGAGAGTTGGGGTGAGAGAGTATCATTAAATTTTAGGGAGAACAAAAAGATGTTCTGGAAGGAGGTAAATAAAGTGCGTAAGACAAGGGAGCAAATGGGAACTTCAGTGAAGGGCGCAAATGGGGAGGTGATAACAAGTAGTGGTGATGTGAGAAGGAGATGGAGTGAGTATTTCGAAGGTTTGTTGAATGTGTTTGATGATAGAGTGGCAGATATAGGGTGTTTTGGTCGAGGTGGTGTGCAAAGTGCGAGGGTTAGGGAAAATGATTTGGTAAACAGAGACGAGGTAGTAAAAGCTTTGCGGAAGATGAAAGCCGGCAAGGCAGCAGGTTTGGATGGTATTGCAGTGGAATTTATTAAAAAAGGGGGTGACTGTATTGTTGACTGGTTGGTAAGGTTATTTAATGTATGTATGACTCATGGTGAGGTGCCTGAGGATTGGCGGAATGCGTGCATAGTGCCATTGTACAAAGGCAAAGGGGATAAGAGTGAGTGCTCAAATTACAGAGGTATAAGTTTGTTGAGTATTCCTGGCAAATTGTATGGGAGGGTATTGATTGAGAGGGTGAAGGCATGTACAGAGCATCAGCTTGGGGAAGAGCAGTGTGGTTTCAGAAGTGGTAGAGGATGTGTGGATCAGGTGTTTGCTTTGAAGAATGTATGTGAGAAATACTTAGAAAAGCAAATGGATTTGTATGTAGCATTTATGGATCTGGAGAAGGCATATGATAGAGTTGATAGAGATGCTCTGTGGAAGGTATTAAGAATATATGTTGTGGGAGGCAAGTTGTTAGAAGCAGTGAAAAGTTTTTATCGAGGATGTAAGGCATGTGTACGTGTAGGAAGAGAGGAAAGTGATTGGTTCTCAGTGAATGTAGGTTTGTGGCAGGGGTGTGTGATGTCTCCATGGTTGTTTAATTTGTTTATGGATGGGGTTGTTAGGGAGGTGAATGCAAGAGTTTTGGAAAGAGGGGCAAGGATGAAGTCTGTTGGGGATGAGAGAGCTTGGGAAGTGAGTCAGTTGTTGTTCGCTGATGATACAGCGCTGGTGGCTGATTCATGTGAGAAACTGCAGAAGCTGGTGACTGAGTTTGGTAAAGTGTGTTAAAGAAGAAAGTTAAGAGTAAATGTGAATAAGAGCAAGGTTATTAGGTACAGTAGGGTTGAGGGTCAAGTCAATTGGGAGGTGAGTTTGAATGGAGAAAAACTGGAGGAAGTGAAGTGTTTTAGATATCTGGGAGTGGATCTGGCAGCGGATGGAAACATGGAAGCGGAATTGGATCATAGGGTGGGGGAGGGGGCGAAAATTCTGGGAGCCTTGAAGAATGTGTGGAAGTCGAGAACATTATCTCGGAAAGCAAAAATGGGTATGTTTGAAGGAATAGTGGTTCCAACAATGTTGTATGGTTGCGAGGCGTGGACTATGGATAGAGTTGTGCGCAGGAGGATGGATGTGCTGGAAATGAGATGTTTGAGGACAATGTGTGGTGTGAGGTGGTTTGATCGAGTAAGTAACGTAAGGGTAAGAGAGATGTGTGGAAATAAAAAGAGCGTGGTTGAGAGAGCAGAAGAGGGTGTTTTGAAATGGTTTGGTCACATGGAGAGGATGAGTGAGGAAAGATTGACCAAGAGGATATATGTGTCGGAGGTGGAGGGAACGAGGAGAAGAGGGAGACCAAATTGGAGGTGGAAAGATGGAGTGAAAAAGATTTTGTGTGATCGGGGCCTGAACATGCAGGAGGGTGAAAGGAGGGCAAGGAATAGAGTGAATTGGAGCGATGTGGTATACCGGGGTTGACGTGCTGTCAGTGGATTGAATCAAGGCATGTGAAGCGTCTGGGGTAAACCATGGAAAGCTGTGTAGGTATGTATATTTGCGTGTGTGGACGTATGTATATACATGTGTATGGGGGTGGGTTGGGCCATTTCTTTCGTCTGTTTCCTTGCGCTACCTCGCAAACGCGGGAGACAGCGACAAAGAAAAAAAAAAAATGAATTATGTACATGTGTATATATGTATATGTCTGTGTGTATATATATGTATACGTTGAGATGTATAGGTATGTATATTTGCGTGTGTGGACGTATATGTATATACATGTGTATGTGGGCGGGTTGGGCCATTCTTTCATCTGTTTCCTTGCGCTACCTCTCTGACGTTGGAGACGGCATCAAAGCAAAATAAATAAATGGAGAGAGATGGGTGATTATTGGTGAAATATTTAGAAAAAATATTACAAATGTTGGGTCTACACTTACTTAACAGAGTTAACATATAAGCATATTGGGAAAAATTTAATTTGGAAAGTATTAGGATAATTGGAGAGCAGTCGTAGATCCCAATGAAATAACTGTTAAATATCTTGTGAATTGATACAGACACAAGAATTTGTACCAATTACATTTTTACATCTCCAATTTACATCAGAGAATTTGTTATCTGTACCTTATGCTTCCTTACAGGTTTAGGGGTAGGAACCCATTTTGAAAAATTATCCTTATAAGATGTATGTGAAGATAAAAATTTTAGGTAGACATATCTTCAGGAAGCCATCATATTGGATGATATTTGTATTAACTTTCTAAAATGGGAAACAGAAGAAGGAGTCACGCGGGGAGTGCTCATCCTCCTCGAAGGCTCAGAGTGGGGTGCCTAAATGTGTGTGGATGTAACCAGGATGTGAAAAAAGGAGAGATAGGTAGTATGTTTGAGGAAAGGAACCTGGATGTTTTGGCTCTGAGTGAAACGAAGCTCAAGGGTAAAGGGGAAGAGTGGTTTGGGAATGTCTGGGGAGTAAAGTCAGGGGTTAGTGAGAGGACAAGAGCAAGGGAAGGAGTAGCAATACTCCTGAAACAGGAGTTGTGGGAGTATGTGATAGAGTGTAAGAAAGTAAATTCTCGATTAATATGGGTAAAACTGAAAGTTGATGGAGAGAGGTGGGTGATTATTGGTGCATATGCACCTGGGCATGAGAAGAAAGATCAAGAGAGGCAAGTGTTTTGGGAGCAGCTGAATGAGTGTGTTAGTGGTTTTGATGCACGAGACCGGGTCATAGTGATGGGTGATTTGAATGCAAAGGTGAGTAATGTGGCAGTTGAGGGAATAATTGGTATACATGGGGTGTTCAGTGTTGTAAATGGAAATGGTGAAGAGCTTGTAGATTTATGTGCTGAAAAAGGACTGATGATTGGGAATACCTGGTTTAAAAAGCGAGATATACATAAGTATACTTATGTAAGTAGGAGAGATGGCCAGAGAGCGTTATTGGATTACGTGTTAATTGACAGGCGCGCGAAAGAGAGACTTTTGGATGTTAATGTGCTGAGAGGTGCAACTGGAGGGATGTCTGATCATTATCTTGTGGAGGCTAAGGTGAAGATTTGTATGGGTTTCCAGAAAAGAAGAGTGAATGTTGGGGTGAAGAGGGTGGTGACATAATTCATAGTCTGCCTTTATTCATTCCCATCGCCACCCAGCCACACATGAAATAACAACCCCCTCCCCCCTCATGTGCATGAGGCAGCGCTAGGAAAAGACAACAAAGGCCACTTTCGTTCACACTCAGTCTCTAGCTGTCATGTAATAATGTACCGAAACCATAGCTCCCTTTCCACATCCAGGCCCCACAGAACTTTCCATGGTTCACCCCAGATGCTTCACATGCCCTGGTTCAATCCATTGACAGCACATCGACCCAGGTATACCACATTGTTCCAATTCACTCTATTCCTTGCACGCCTTTCACCCTCCTGCATGTTCAGGCCCCGATCACTCAAAATCTTTTTCACTCCATCTTTCCATCTCCAATTTGGTCTCCCACTTCTCCTCGTTCCCTCCACCTCTGACACATATATCCTCTTGGTCAATCTTTCCTCACTCATTCTCTCCAAGTGACCAAACCATTTCAAAACACCCTCTTCTGCTCTCTCAACCACACTCTTTTTATTACCACACATCTCTCTTACCCTATTACTACTTACTCGATCAAACCACCTCACACCACACATTATCCTCAAACATCTCATTTCCACCACATCCACCCTCCTCTGCAAAACTCTATCCATAGCCCATGCCTCGCAACCATATAACATTGTTGGAACCTCTATTCCTTCAAACATACCCATTTTTGCTTTCCCAGATAATGTTCTCGACTTCCACATCTTCTTCAACGCTCCCAGAACTTTCGCCCCCTCCCCCACCCTATGATTCACTTCCGCTTCCATGGTTCCATACACTGTCAAATCCACTCCCAGATATCTAAAACACTTCACTTCCTCCAGTTTTTCTCCATTCAAACTTACCTCCCAATCAACTTGTCCCTCAACCCTACTGTACCTAATAACCTTGCTCTTATTCACATTTACTCTCAGCTTTCTTCTTTCACACTTTATCAAACTCAGTCACCAGCTTCTGCAGTTTCTCACACGAATCAGCCACCAGCGCTGCATCATCAGCGAACAACAACTGACTCAACAAGCTCTCTCATCCACAACAGGCTGCATACTTGCCCCTCTTTCCAAAACTCTTGCATTTACCTTCCTAACAACCCCATCCATAAACAAATTAAACAACCATGGAGACATCACATCCCTGCCACAAACCTACATTCACTGAGAACAAATCACTTTCCTCTCTTCCTACACGTACACATGCCTTAAATCCTCGATAAAAACCTTTCAGTGCTTCTAACAACTTGCCTCCCACACCATATATTCTTAAATACCTTCCAAAGAGCATCTCTATCAACTCTATCATATGTCTTCTTCAGATCCATAAATGCTACATACAAATCCATTTGCTTTTCTAAGTATTTCTCACATACATCCTTCAAAGCAAACACCTGACCCACACACGTCTTCTACCAATTCTGAAACCACACTGCTCTTCCCCAATCTGATGCTCTGTACATGCCTTCACCCTCTCAATCAATACCCTCCCATTTAATTTACCAGGAATACTCAACAAACTTATACCTTTGTAATTTGAGCACTCATTTTTATCCCCTTTGCCTTTGTACAATGGCACTATGCAAGCATTCCGCCAATCCTCAGTCACCTCACCATGAGTCATTCTTTTTATTTTTTTTTTTTTTATACTTTGTCGCTGTCTCCCGCGTTTGCGAGGCAGCGCAAGGAAACAGACGAAAGAAATGGCCCAACCCCCCCCCCATACACATGTATATACATACGTCCACACACGCAAATATACATACCTACACAGCTTTCCATGGTTTACCCCAGACGCTTCACATGCCTTGATTCAATCCACTGACAGCACGTCAACCCCGGTATACCACATCGCTCCAATTCACTCTATTCCTTGCCCTCCTTTCACCCTCCTGCATGTTCAGGCCCCGATCACACAAAATCTTTTTCACTCCATCTTTCCACCTCCAATTTGGTCTCCCTCTTCTCCTTGCTCCCTCCACCTCCGACCATGAGTCATACATACATTAAATAACCTTACCACCCAATCAACAATACAGCCACCCCCTTTTTTAGTAAATTCCACAGCAATACCATCCAAACCTGCCGCCTTGCCGGCTTTCATCTTCCGCAAAGCTTTTACTACCTCTTCTCTGTGTACCAAATCATTTTCCCTAACCCTCTCACTTTGCACACCACTTTGACCAAAACACCCTATATCTGCCACTCTATCATCTAACACATTCAACAAACGTTCAAAATATTCACTCCAACTCCTTCTCACATCACCACTACAACACCCTATATCTGCCACTCTATCATCTAACACATTCAACAAACGTTCAAAATATTCACTCTATCTCCTTCTCACATCACCACTACTTGTTATTACCTCCCCTTTAGCCCCTTCACTGAAGTTCCCATTTGTTCCCTTGTCTTATGCACTTTATTTAACTCCTTCCAAAACATCTTTGTATTCTCCCTAAAATTTAATGATACTCTCTCACCCCAACTCTCATTTGCCCTCTTTTTCACCTCTTGCACCTTTCTCTTGACCTCCTGCCTCTTTCTTTTATACATCTCCCACTCATTTGCATTATTTCCCTGCAAAAATCGTCCAAATGCCTCTCTCTTCTCTTTCACTAATAATCTCACTTCTTCATCCCACCACTCACTACCCTTTCTAATCTGCCCACCTCCCACGTTTCTCATGCCACAAGCATCTTTTGCGCAAGCCATCACTGCTTCCCTAAATACATCTCATTCCTCCCCCACTCCCCTTATGTCCTTTGTTCTCACCTTTTGCCATTCTGTACTGTCTCTCCTGGTACTCCCTCACACAAGTCTCCTTCCCAAGCTTACTTACTCTCACCTTTCTTTTCACCCCAACATTCTCTCTTCTTTTCTGAAAACCTCTACAAATCTTTACCTTCGCCTCCACAAGATAATGATCAGACATCCCTCCAGTTGCACCTCTCAGCACATTAACATCCAAAAGTCTCTCTTTCGCGCCCCTATCAATTAACACATAATCCAATAATGCTCTCTGGCCATCTCTCCTACTTACATACGTATACTTATGTATATCTCGCTTTTTTAAACCAGGTATTCCCAATCACCAGTCCTTTTTCAGCACATAAATCTACAAGCTCTTCACCATTTCCATTTACAATACTGAACACCCCATGTACACCAATTATTCCCTCAACTGCCACATTACTCACCTTTGCATTCAAATCACCCATCACTATAACCCAGTCTCGTGCATCAAAACTACTAACACACTCACTCAGCTGCTCCCAAAACACTAGCCTCCCATGATCTTTCTTCTCATGGCTAAGTGCATATGCACCAATAATCACCCATCTCTCTCCATCAACTTTCAGTTTTACCCATATCAATCTAGAGTTTACTTTCTTACACTCTATCACATACTCCCACCACTCCTGTTTCAGGAGTAGTGCTACTCCTTCCCTTGCTCTTGTCCTCTCACTAACCCCTAACTTTACTCCCAAGACATTCCCAAACCACTCTTCCCCTTTACTCTTGAGCTTCATTTTACTCAATGCCAAAACATCCAGATTCCTTTCCTCAAACATACGACCTATCTCTCCTTTTTTCTCATCTTGGTTACATCCACACACACTTAAACACCCCAATCTGAGCCTTCGATAGGATGAGCACTCCCCGCGTGACTCCTTCTGTTTCCCCTTTTAGAAAGTTAAAATACAAGGAGGGGAGGGTTTCCAGACCCCCGCTCCCGTCCCCTTTAGTCGCCTTCTACGACACGTGAGGAATGCATGGGAAGTATTCTTTCTCCCCAATCCTCAGGGATGATAATAATAATAATAATAATAATAATAATAATAATAATAATAATAATAATAATAATGAGTGTGGTTGAAATAGCAGAAGAGGGGGTGTTGAAATAGTTTGGACTTATAGAGAAAAGATTGACAAAGAGGATATATGTGTCAGAAGTGGAGGAAACAAGGAGAATCAGGATACCAAACTGGAGATGGAAGAATAGAGTGAAAAAGATTTTGAGTGACTGGGGCCTGAACAACCAGGAGTGAAAGCCATGCACAGAATTGAGTGAATTGGAATGATGTGGTATACTGGGGTCAACATGCCATCAATGGAATGAATCAAGGCATGTGAAATGTCCAGGTTAAACCATGGAAAGGTCTGTAGGGCCTGGATGTGGATAGGGAGCCGTGGTTTTGGTGTATTACAAGACAGACAGAGAATGACTGCAGGCGTATGCAGCCTCTCTCCTTCATGCTTTTGTGCTGTTTACTGTGAGGCAGGGTGGCATCAGGAATGAATGAAGGCGAACAAGTATGAATGACTTATAAATAGTCTTTCATCAAACTTTTTAAACTCTCTGGCATGACTTATATAAAAAGTGACAACCAGGATGTCAGAGATGTTCGTTTCATATGTCGTATACGTATAATGGAAAAAATCTGCATCTGCAGAGGCACAGTGATTAATATTTCTAAAGATCAATCTTGTGATACATACTTGTGAGGCCATGTATATGGCAGCAGCAGCAACTGAAATTGGCGATCTTCCCGGTACAATATCCAGATCAACAGCTTTTCGAGCTATATGAGTGGCAGCCTTTTGTGCAGAGGTGGGGAGCCCAAGATTTGAGCAGAACCTTGACATGAAGTCCCCTGTGGTAATGAGATCTACCTGTGTTTCTAAAGCTTTTAAGATGAGTTTGAAGCACCGCCCAATTTCTTTCTTACTTATCTTGCTCACAGCACAAATTTCCTGAAAGTTCAAAAAATATCAGTAACTAAATAGTCCAATTTTGATAAACATTTTTCAGTATTACACCCTAAAACCAAGTACAAATAATGTTTCAGAAATAAACACAACCATTGAGCATTTTACATTCTGTACTCTGTTTTTTCCAAACTGCATTCTATGCCTCAGCAAGGTAGCATCAGGAACAAATAAAAAATGGCCTCCTTAGCACATATACCTATCACAAGTAATGTTCCAAAACTAGACCTTATCATCCACAGCAAAACCCCATGCAGTATACCTTGCCCAGTTCACAAGCCCAGGTGCAGACCATTTAAAGCATATATCACTTAAATTGCATAACTCACCCTGATTGACATTCAAGAGTGCAGAAAGAAAAAAAAGCCCTAAGAATACATTAATGCATAAAAATATGTATAATGTCTAACAGTAAAGAAAAAACTAAAAACTACTATATTTTCCTCTATATTAGTGTGACACTTTTCAATGGACCACTTTCAGGCAGCCATGCAAATTTTTTCTGTGTGACCACACATATACATAACCTATACATATAAACAATAACCTCCTGACAACATGATATGAAATGTTAGCATCTGTCTGGGAGCTAAGGATTCAAATTATTAGGCTATGGAGACCTCTAATAGAGAAACAACTATTATATTACTTGTTATTGATGCTGACTGTGAATCATTTACATGCCACCCAGGGTCAAGCCTGCATAGGTTCAAACCCTGGTCACTGCAGCTGGGTCATACTTAACCCAGCTGTTCATCCTATAATACAGACTAATTGACAGGTTGGATACATGGCTTAGGCAAGGGTATGAATGTATACAGTACATGAGAAGGCCTTTATTAGGGCATTCAGTTGCCCATCCACTCATATACACATATACATATATACATATACATATACATATATATACGCTTCTATACTTGAAATAATCATGGAAAATATGTCAAAGTGGTCTTTATCATTGATACATACCCAGTAAATAGGATGCAAAGGTGCACATAATATTTCAAAATTGTCTTCATTTAACATCTTAAATGAATGTCATAAGAGAAACTAAACATATTTTAACAACAGATTTGTATTCAGCATGGAAAATACTTCTTATAATGAGTTTTTAGAGGAAATCTATTTTTCTGAGTAAAATGGCAAAAATTGAATCCTATTTACTTGGTATGTATCAATAATAAAGAGCACTATCATATATTTTCCATGACTATTTCAAGTACAGAAGTGTTTGAATATCTTATCTTTCAATTCTAAAGCAAAAAGTTTTTTGAGCTAAATAATACCCTGAACCTTCAATTTTTGCCATTTTTCTCAGAAAAACAGATTTTCTCTAGAAACTCATTATAAGATGTATTTTTCATGCTGAATACAAATCTGTTCTTAAAATATCGTTTAGTTGCTCTTATGACATCCATTTAAGATGTTAAATGAAGACAAATATGAAATATTATCTGCACCTTTGCATCCTATTTACTGGGTATGTATCAATGATAAAGAGCACTATGATATATTTTCCAGGATTATTTCAAGTACAGAAATGTTTGAATATCTTATCTTTCAATTTTAAAACAAAAAATAGATTTTCTCTAAAAACTCATTATAGGAAGTATTTTTCATGCTGAATACAAACCTGGTGTTAAAATATCGTTTAGTTGCTTTTATGACATTCATTTAAGATGTTATACTTAGACAATTTCATAATATTATCTGCACCTTTGCATCCTATTTACTGGGTATGTATCAATGATAAAGAGCACTATCATATATTTTCCATGACTATTTCAAGTATAAAAGTGTTTCAATAGCTTATCCTTCAATTTTAAAGCAAAAAGTTTTTTGAGCTAAAAAATACATTGAACTATTATATTACCTTCAATTTTTGGCATTTTACTCAGAAAAATTAGATTTTCTCTAAAAACTCATTATAAGTATTTTTCATGCTAAATACAAATCTGTTGTTAAAATATCGATTAGTTGCTTTTATGACATCCATTTAAGATGTTAAACGAAGATAATTTTGAAAATATTATCTGCACCTTTGCATCCTATTTACTAGGTATATATCAATGATAAAGAGCACTATCATATATTTTCCAGGATTATTTCAAGTAAAGAATATTTGAATATCTTATCTTTCAATTTTAAAACAAAAAGTTTTTTGAGCAAAAAATTCCCCGAACTATTACCTTCATTTTTGGCATTTTATTCAGAAAAATAGATTTTCTCTAAAAACTCATTATAGGAAGTATTTTTCATGCTGAATACAAATCTGGTGTTAAAATATCGTTTAGTTGCTTTTATGACATTAATTTAAGATGTTATACTAAGACAATTTCGAAATATTATCTGCAACTTTGCATCCTATTTACTGGTTATGTATCAATGATAAAGAGCACTATCATATATTTTCCAAGACTATTTCAAGAATAGAAGTGTTTGAATATCTTATCTTTCAATTTTAAAGCAAAAAGTTTTATGACCTAAAAAATACCCTTCAATTTTTGGCATTTTACTCAGAAAAATAGATTTTCTCTAAAAACTCATTATAAGAAGTATTTATCATGCTGAATACAAATCTGTTGTTGAAATATCGTTTAGTTGCTTTTATGACATTCATTTAACATGTTAAATGAAGACAATTTCGAAATATTATCTGGATATTTGCATCCTATTTATTGGGTATGTATCAATGATAAAGAGCACTATCATATATTTTCCATGACTATTTCAAGAATAGAAGTGTTTGAATATCTTATCTTTCAATTTTAAAGCAAAAAGTTTTTTGACCTAAAAATACCCTTCAATTTTTGGTAATTTACTCAGAAAAATAGATTATCTCTAAAAACTCATTATAAGAAGTATTTTTCATGCTGAATACAAATCTGTTGTTAAAATATCGTTTAGTTGCTTCTATGACATCCATTTAAGGTGTTAAATGAAGACAAATATGAAATATTATCTGCACCTTTGCATCCTAATTACTGTGTATGTATCAATGATAAAGTGCACTATGATATATTTTCCATGATTATTTCAAGGATAGAAGTGTTTGAATATCTTATCTTTCAATTTAAAAGCAAAAATATTTTATTCAGAAAAATAGATTTTCTCTAAAAACTCATTATAGGAAGTATTTTTCATGCTGAATACAAATCTGGTGTTAAAATATCGTTTAGTTGCTTTTATGACATTCATTTAAGATGTTTTACTAAGACAATTTCGAAATATTATCTGCACCTTTCCATCCTATTTACTGGGTATGTATCAGTGATAAAAAGCACTATCATATATTTACCATGACTATTTCAAGTATAGAAGTATTTGAATATCTTATCCTTCAATTTTAAAGCAAAAAGTTTTTTACTCTGAGTTTTACTCAGAAAAATAAATTTTCTCTAAAAACTCATTATAAGAAGTATTTTTCATGCTGAATGCAAATCTGTTGTTAAAATATCGTTTAGTTGCTTTTATGACATCCATTTAAGATGTTAAATGAAGATAATTTTCAAAATATTATCTGCACCTTTGCATCCTATTTACTAGGTATGTATCAATGATAAAGAGCACTATCATATATTTTCCAGGATTATTTCAAGTATAGAAATGTTTGAATATCTTATCTTTCAATTTTAATACAAAGAGTTTTTTGAGCTAAAAAATACCCTGAACCTTCAATTTTTGGCATTTTATTCAGAAAAATAGATTTTCTCTAAAAACTCATTATAGGAAGTATTTTTCATGCTGAATACAAATCTGGAGTTAAAATATAGTTTAGTTGCTTTTATGACATTCATTTAAGATGTTAAATTAAGACAATTTCGAAATATTATCTGCACCTTTGCATCCTATTTAATGGGTATGTATCAATGATAAAGAGCACTATCATATACTTTCCATGACTATTTCAAGTATAAAAGTGTTTGAATATCTTATCTTTAAATTTTAAAGCAAAAAGTTTTTTGAGCTAAAAAATACCCTGAACTATTACCTTCAATTTTTGGCATTTTACTCAGAAAAATAGATTTTCTCTAAAAACTCATTATAAGAAGTATTTTTCGTGCTGAATACAAATCTGTTGATAAAATATCGTTTAGTTGCTTTTATGACATCCATTTAAGATGTTAAATGAAGACAACTATGAAATATCATCTACACCTTTACATCCTATGTACTGGGTATGTATCAATGATAAACTGTACTATGATATATTTTCCATGATTATTTCAAGTATAGAAATGTTTGAATATCTTATCTTTCAATTTAAAAGCAAAAAGATTTTTGAGCTAAAAAATACCCGGAACTATTACCTTCAATTTTTGGCATTTTATTGAGAAAAATAGATTTTCTCTAAAAACTCATTATAAGAAGTATTTTTCATGCTGAAAACAAATCTTGTCTTAAAATACCGTTTAGTTGCTTTTATGGCATTCATTTAAGATGTTAAATGAAGACAATTTTGAAATATCATGTGCACCTTTGCATCCTATTTACTGGGTATGTATCAATGATAAAGAGCACTATGATATATTTTCCATGACTATTTCAAGTATATATATGTTGAATATCTTATCTTTTAATTTTAAAGCAAAAAGCTTTTTGAGCTAAAAAAATACCCTGAACCTTCAATTTTTGGCGTTTAACTCAGAAAATAGATTCCTTCTAAAAAAAAGTATTTTTCATGCTGAGTACAAACCTGTTGTTAAAACATCGTTTAGTTGCTTTTATGACATCCATTTAAGATGTTAAATGACGACAAATATGAAATACTATCTGCACCTTTGCATCCTATTTACTGGGTATGTATAAATAAAAAGGGCACTATGATATATTTTCCATGATTATTTCAAGTATAGAAGTGTTGGAATATCTTATCTTTTAATTTTAAAACAAAAAGTTTTTGAGCTAAAAAACACCCTGAAATATTACCTTCAAATTTTGGCATTTTCGCTCAAAAAACTTATTACTTTAAAACTGAAAGATAAGATATTCAAAGGCTTCTATACTTGAAATAGTCATGGAAAATATATCATAGTGGTCTTCATCATTGATACATACCCAGTAAATAGGATGCAAAGATGCAGATAATATTTCAAAATTGTCTTCATTTGACATCTTAAATGAATGTCATAAAAGCTACTAGACATATTTTAACAGCAGATTTGTATTCAGCATGTAAAATACTTCTTATAATTCAGGGTATTTATTAGCTCAAAAAACTTTTTGTTTTAAAACTGAAAGATAAGATATTCAAACACTTCTATGCTTGAAATAATCATGGAAAATATATCATAGTCCTCTTTACCACTGAAACATACCCAGTAAATATGATGCAAATGTTCAGATAATATTTCAAAATTATCTTCATTTAACATCTTAAATGAATGTCATAAAAGCAACTAAACGATATTTTAACACCAGATTTGTATTCAGCATGAAAAATACTTCTTATAATGAGTTTTTAAAGGAAATCTATTTTTCTGAATAAAATGCAAAAGAATGCTTTTATGACAATTTTTAGCATTTTACTTAAAAATATAGACTTCAATTTTTGGCATTTTCACTCGAAAAACATTTTGCTTTAAAATTGAAAGATAAGATATTCAAACGCTTCTATACTTGAAATAATCATGGAAAATATGTCAAAGTGGTCTTTATCATTGATACATACCCAGTAAATAGGATGCAAAGGTGCACATAATACTTCAAAATTGTCTTCATTTAACATCTTAAATGAATGTCATAAGAGCAACTAAACATATTTTAACAACAGATTTGTATTCAGCATGGAAAATACTTCTTATAATGAGTTTTTTAGAGGAAATCTATTTTTCTGATTAAAATGCCAAAAATTGAAGGTAATAGTTCAGGGTATTTTTTAACTCAAAAAACTTTTTGTTTTAAAATTGAAAGATAAGATATTCAAACACTTCTATACTTGAAATAATCATGGAAAATATATCATAGTCCTCTTTTTCACTGATACATACCCAGTAAATAGGATGCAAAGGTGCAGATAATATTTCAAAATTGTCTTCATTTAACATCTTAAATGAATATCATAAAAGAAACTGAACGATATTTTAACACCAGATTTGTATTCAGCATGAAAAATACTTCTTATAATGAGTTTTTAAAGGAAATCTATTTTCTGAATAAAATGCAAAAAATTGCTTTTATGGCAATATTTGGCATTTTACTTCAATTCACCTTCAATTTTTGGCATTTTATTCAGAAAAATAGATTTTTTCTAAAAACTCATTATAGGAAGTATTTTTCATGATGAATACACATCTGGTGTTAAAATATCGTTTAGTTGCTTTTATGACATTCATTTAACATGTTAAATGAAGACAATTTTGAAATATTATGTGCACCTTTGCATCCTATTTACTGGGTATGTATCAATGATAAAGAGCACTATGAAATATTTTCCATGATTATTTCAAGTATAGATATGTTGAATATCTTATCTTTTAATTTTAAATCAAAAAGCTTTTTGAGCTAAAAAATACCCTGAACTATTACCTTCAATTTTTGGCATTTAACTCAGAAAAATAGATTCTCTCTAAAAACTTATTATACCAAGTATTTTTCATGCTGAATACAAACGTGTTCTTAAAAAATCGTTTAGTTGCTTTTATGACATCCATTTAAGATGTTAAATGACGACAAATATGAAATACTATCTGCACCTTTGCATCCTATTTACTGGGTATGTATCAATAATAAAGTGCACTATGATATATTTTCCATGATTATTTCAAGTATAGAAGTGTTTGAATATCTTATCTTTTAATTTTAAAACAAAAAGTTTTTTGAGCTAAAAAATACCCTGAACTATTACCTTCATATTTTGGCATTTTCGCTCAAAAAACTTTTTACTTTAAAATTGAAAGATAAGATATTCAAAGGCTTCTATACTTGAAATAGTCATGGAAAATATATCATAGTGGTCTTCATCATTGATACATACCCAGTAAAAAGGATGCAAAGGTGCAGATAATATTTCAAAATTGTCTTCATTTAACATCTTAAATGGATGTCATAAAAGCAACTAAACGTATTTTAACAGCAGATTTGTATTCAGCATGGAAAATACTTCTTATAATGAGCTATTAGAGGAAATCTATTTTTCTGAATAAAATGGCAAAAATTGAAGGTAATAGTTCAGGGTACTTTTTAACTCAAAAAACTTTTTGCTTTAAAACTGAAAGATAAGATATTCAAACACTTATATGCTTGAAATAATCATGGAAAATATATCATAGTCCTCTTTACCACTGAAACATACCCAGTAAATAGGATGCAAATGTGCAGATAATATTTCAAAATTATCTTCATTTAACATCTTAAATGAATGTCATAAAAACAACTAAACGATATTTTAACACCAGATTTGTATTCAGCATGAAAAATACTTCTTATAATGAGTTTTTAAAGGAAATCTATTTTTCTGAATAAAATGCAAAAGAATACTTTTATGACAATTTTTGGCATTTTACTCAAAAATATAGACTTCAATTTTTGGCATTTTCACTCGGAAAACATTTTGCTTTAAAATTGAAAGATAAGATATTCAAACACTTCTATACTTGAAATAATCATGAAAAATATGTCAAAGTGGGCTTTATCATTGATACATACCCAGTAAATAGGATGCAAAGGTGCACATAATATTTCAAAATTGTCTTCATTTAACATCTTAAATGAATGTCATAAGAGCAACTAAACATATTTTAACAACAGATTTGTATTCAGCACGGAAAATACTTCTTATAATGAGTTTTTAGAGGAAATCTATTTTTCTGAGTAAAATGCCAAAAATTGAAGGTAATAGTTCAGAGTATTTTTTAGCTCAAAAAACCATTCATTTTAAAATTAAAAGATAAAATATTCAATCACTTCTATACTTACAATAATCATGGAAAATATATCATAGTCCTCTTTATCATTGATACATATCCAATAAATAGGATACAAAGATGCAGATAATATTTCAAAATTGTCTTCATTTAACATCTTAAATGAATGTCATAAAAGAAACTAAACGATATTTTAACACCAGATTTGTATTCAGCATGAAAAATACTTCTTATAATGAGTTTTTAAAGGAAATCTATTTTTCTGAATAAAATGCAAAAGAATGCTTTTATGACAATTTTTAGCATTTTACTTAAAAATATAGACTTCAATTTTTGGCATTTTCACTCGAAAAACATTTTGCTTTAAAATTGAAAGATAAGATATTCAAACGCTTCTATACTTGAAATAATCATGGAAAATATGTCAAAGTGGTCTTTATCATTGATACATACCCAGTAAATAGGATGCAAAGGTGCACATAATACTTCAAAATTGTCTTCATTTAACATCTTAAATGAATGTCATAAGAGCAACTAAACATATTTTAACAACAGATTTGTATTCAGCATGGAAAATACTTCTTATAATGAGTTTTTTAGAGGAAATCTATTTTTCTGATTAAAATGCCAAAAATTGAAGGTAATAGTTCAGGGTATTTTTTAACTCAAAAAACTTTTTGTTTTAAAATTGAAAGATAAGATATTCAAACACTTCTATACTTGAAATAATCATGGAAAATATATCATAGTCCTCTTTTTCACTGATACATACCCAGTAAATAGGATGCAAAGGTGCAGATATTTCAAAATTGTCTTCATTTAACATCTTAAATGAATATCATAAAAGAAACTGAACGATATTTTAACACCAGATTTGTATTCAGCATGAAAAATACTTCTTATAATGAGTTTTTAAAGGAAATCTATTTTCTGAATAAAATGCAAAAAATTGCTTTTATGGCAATATTTGGCATTTTACTTCAATTCACCTTCAATTTTTGGCATTTTATTCAGAAAAATAGATTTTTTCTAAAAACTCATTATAGGAAGTATTTTTCATGATGAATACACATCTGGTGTTAAAATATCGTTTAGTTGCTTTTATGACATTCATTTAACATGTTAAATGAAGACAATTTTGAAATATTATGTGCACCTTTGCATCCTATTTACTGGGTATGTATCAATGATAAAGAGCACTATGAAATATTTTCCATGATTATTTCAAGTATAGATATGTTGAATATCTTATCTTTTAATTTTAAATCAAAAAGCTTTTTGAGCTAAAAAAAATACCCTGAACTATTACCTTCAATTTTTGGCATTTAACTCAGAAAAATAGATTCTCTCTAAAAACTTATTATACCAAGTATTTTTCATGCTGAATACAAACGTGTTGTTAAAACATCGTTTAGTTGCTTTTATGACATCCATTTAAGATGTTAAATGACGACAAATATGAAATACTATCTGCACCTTTGCATCCTATTTACTGGGTATGTATCAATAATAAAGTGCACTATGATATATTTTCCATGATTATTTCAAGTATAGAAGTGTTTGAATATCTTATCTTTTAATTTTAAAACAAAAAGTTTTTTGAGCTAAAAAATACCCTGAACTATTACCTTCATATTTTGGCATTTTCGCTCAAAAAACTTTTTACTTTAAAATTGAAAGATAAGATATTCAAAGGCTTCTATACTTGAAATAGTCATGGAAAATATATCATAGTGGGCTTCATCATTGATACATACCCAGTAAAAAGGATGCAAAGGTGCAGATAATATTTCAAAATTGTCTTCATTTAACATCTTAAATGGATGTCATAAAAGCAACTAAACGTATTTTAACAGCAGATTTGTATTCAGCATGGAAAATACTTCTTATAATGAGCTATTAGAGGAAATCTATTTTTCTGAATAAAATGCCAAAAATTGAAGGTAATAGTTCAGGGTACTTTTTAACTCAAAAAACTTTTTGCTTTAAAACTGAAAGATAAGATATTCAAACACTTATATGCTTGAAATAATCATGGAAAATATATCATAGTCCTCTTTACCACTGAAACATACCCAGTAAATAGGATGCAAATGTGCAGATAATATTTCAAAATTATCTTCATTTAACATCTTAAATGAATGTCATAAAAGCAACTAAACGATATTTTAACACCAGATTTGTATTCAGCATGAAAAATACTTCTTATAATGAGTTTTTAAAGGAAATCTATTTTTCTGAATAAAATGCAAAAGAATACTTTTATGACAATTTTTGGCATTTTACTCAAAAATATAGACTTCAATTTTTGGCATTTTCACTCGGAAAACATTTTGCTTTAAAATTGAAAGATATGATATTCAAACACTTCTATACTTGAAATAATCATGGAAAATATGTCAAAGTGGGCTTTATCATTGATACATACCCAGTAAATAGGATGCAAAGGTGCACATAATATTTCAAAATTGTCTTCATTTAACATCTTAAATGAATGTCATAAGAGCAACTAAACATATTTTAACAACAGATTTGTATTCAGCACGGAAAATACTTCTTATAATGAGTTTTTAGAGGAAATCAATTTTTCTGAGTAAAATGCCAAAAATTGAAGGTAATAGTTCAGAGTATTTTTTAGCTCAAAAAACCTTTCATTTTAAAATTAAAAGATAAAATATTCAATCACTTCTATACTTGCAATAATCATGGAAAATATATCATAGTCCTCTTTATCATTGATACATATCCAAAAAATAGGATACAAAGATGCAGATAATATTTCAAAATTGTCTTCATTTAACATCTTAAATGAATGTCATAAAAGAAACTAAACGATATTTTAACACCAGATTTGTATTCAGCATGAAAAACACTTCTTATAATGAGTTTTAAAAAGAAATCTATTTTTCTGAATAAAATGCAAAAATTTACTTTTATGGCAATATTTGGCATTTTACCTCAATTTACCTTCAATTTTTGGCATTTTATTCAGAAAAATATTTTCTCTAAAAACTCATTATAGGAAGTATTTTTCACGCTGAATACACATCTGGTGTTAAAATATCGTTTAGCTGCTTTTATGACATTCATGTAAGATGTTAAATTAAGATAATTTCGAAATATTATCTCCACCTTTCATCCTATTTACTTGGTATATATCAATAATAAAGAGCACTATCATATATTTTCCATGACTATTTCAAGTATAGAAGTGTTTGAATACCTCATCTTTCAATTTTAAAGCAAAAAGTTTTTTGAGCTAAAAAATACCCTGAACTATTCCCTTTAACATCAGATTTGGATTCAGCATGAAAAATATTTCTTATAATGAGTTTTTAGAGGAAATTTATTTTTCTGAGTAAAATGCCAAAATTTGAAGGTAATAGTTAAGGATATTTTTTAGCTCAAAACACTTTATGTTTTAAAATTGAACGATAAGATATTCAAACATTTCTACACTTGAAATAATCATGGAAAATATATCATAGTGCTCTTTATCATTGATACATACCCAGTAAAAAGGACGCAAAGGTGCAAATCATATTTCATATTTGTCTTCATTTAACATCTTAAATGGATGTTAAAAAGGAACTAATCGATATTTTAACACCATATTTGTATTCAACATCAAAAATACTTCTTATAATGAGTTTTTAAAGGAAATATATTTTTCTGAATGAAATGCAAAAAATTGTTTTTATTACAATTTTTGGCATTTTACTAAAAAAAAATAGAATTCCTCTAAAAACTCATTATAAGAAGTATTTTTCATGCTGAATACAAATCTGTTGTTAAAATATCGTTTAGTTGCTTTCATGACATCCATTTAAGATGTTAAATGAAAATAATTTTCAAAATATTATCTGCACCGTTGCATCCTATTTACTAGGTACGTATCAATGATAAAGAGCACTATCATATATTTTCCAGACTTATTTCAAGTACATAAATGTTTGAATATCTTATCTTTCAATTTTAAAACAAAGAGTTTTTTGAGCTAAAAAATACCTTCAATTTTTGGCATTTTATTCAGAAATATAGATTTTCTCTAAAAACTCATTATAGGAAGTATTTTTCATGCTGAATACAAATCTGGTGTTAAAATATCGTTTAGTTGCTTTTATGACATTCATTTAAGATGTTCAATTAAGACAATTTCGAAATATTATACGCGCCTTTGCATCCTATTTACTGGGTATGTATCAATGATAAAGAGCACTATCATATACTTTCCATGACTATTTCAAGTATAAAAAGGTTTGAATATCTTATATTTCAATTTTAAAACAAAAACTTTTTGAGCTAAAAAATACCCTGAACTATTACCTTCAATTTTTGGAATTTTACTCAGAAAAATAGATTTTCTCTAAAAACTCATTACAAGAAGTATTTTTCATGCTGAATACAAATCTGTTGTTAAAATATCGTTTAGTTGCTTTTATGACATCCATTTAAGATGTTAAATGAAGACAAATATGAAATATTATCTGCACCTTTGCATCCTATATACTAGGTATGTATCAATGATAAACTGCACTATGATATATTTTCCATAATTATTTCAAGTATAGAAATGTTTGAATATCTTATCTTTCAAATTAAAAGCAAAAAGATTTTTGAGCTAAAAAATACCCGGAACTATTACCTTCAATTTTTGGCATTTTATTCAGAAAAATAGATTTTCTCTAAAACCTCATTATAAGAAGTATTTTTCATGCTGAAAACAAATCTTGTCTTAAAATACCGTTTAGTTGCTTTCATGGCATTCATTTAAGATGTTAAATGAAGACTATTTTGAAATATTATGTGCACCTTTGCATCCAATTTACTAGTTATGTATCAATGATAAAGAGCACTATCATATATTTTCCATGACTATTTCAAGTATAGATATGTTGAATATCTTATCTTTTAATTTTAAAGCAAAAAGCTTTTTGAGCTAAAAAATACCCTGAACTATTACCTTCAATTTTTGGCAATTTACTCAGAAAAATAAATTGAATACAAACCTATTGTTAAAACATCGTTTAGTTGCTTTTATGACATCCATTTAAGATGTTAAATGACGACAAATATGAAATACTATCTGCACCGTTGCATCCTATTTACTGGGTATGTGTAAATATTAAATTGCACTATGATATATTTTCCATGATTATTTCAAGTACAGAGGTGTTTGAATATTTTATCTTTTGATTTAAAAAAAAAATTTTTGGAGCTAAAAAATACCCTAAAAAATACCTTCAAATTTTGCCATTTTCGCTCAAAAAACTTTTTACTTTAAAATTGAAAGATAAGATATTCAAAGGCTTCTATACTTGAAATAGTCATGGAAAATATATCATAGTGGTCTTTATCATTCATATATACCCAGTAAATAGGATGCAAAGGTGCAGATAATATTTCAAAATAGTCTTCATTTAACATCTTAAATGAATGTCATAAAAGCAACTAGACATATTTTAACAGCAGATTTGTATTCAGTATGGAAAATACTTCTTATAATGAGATTTTAGAGGAAATCTATTTTTCTGAATAAAATGCCAAAAATTGAAGGTAATAGTTCAGGGTATTTTTTAGCTCAAAAAACTTTTTGTTTTAAAACGGAAAGATAAGATATTCAAACACTTCTATGCTTGAAATAATCATGGAAAATATATCATAGTCCTCTTTACCACTGAAACATACCCAGTAAATAGGATGCAAATGTGCAGATAATATTTGAAAATTATCTTCATTTAAAATCTTAAATGAATGTCATAAAAGCAACTAAACGATATTTTAACACCAGATTTGTATTCACTATGACAAATACTTCTTATAATGAGTTTTTAAAGGAAATCTATTTTTCTGAATAAAATGCAAAAGAATGCTTTTATGACAATTTTTGGCATTTTACTCAAAAATATAGAATTCAATTTTTGCCATTTTCACTCGAAAAACATTTTGCTTTAAAATTGAAAGATAAGATATTCAAACGCTTCTATACTTGAAATAATCATGGAAAATATGTCAAAGTGGTCTTTATCATTGATACATACCCAGTAAATAGGATGCAAAGGTGCACATAATATTTCAAAATTGTCTTCATTTAACATCTTAAATGAATGTCATAAGAGCAACTGAACATATTTTAACAAGAGATTTGTATTCAACATGGAAAATACTTCTTATAATGAGTTTTTATAGGAATTCTATTTTTCTGAGAAAAATGCCAAAAATTGAAGGTAATAGTTCAATGTATTTTTTACCTCAAAAACCCTTACATTTTAAAATTGAAAGATAAAATATTCAATCACTTCTATACTTGCAATAATCATGGAAAATATATCATAGTCCACTTTATCATTGATACATACCCAGTAAATAGGATGCAAAGACGCAGATAATATTTCAAAATTGTCTTCATTTAACATCTTAAATTAATGTCTTAAAAGCAACTAAACGATATTTTAACACCAGATTTCTATTCATCATGAAAAATACTTCTTATATTCAGTTTTTAGATGAAACCTATTTTTCTCATTAAAATGCCAAAAATTGAAGGTAATAATAGTTCATGGTATTTTTTAACTCAAAAAACTTTTTGTTTTAAGATTGAAAGATAAAATATTCAAACACTTCTATACTTGAAATAATCATGGAAAATATATCATGGTCCTCTTTTTCAATGATACATACCCAGTAAATAGGATGCAAAGGTGCAGATAATATTTCAAAATTGTCTTCATTTCACATCTTAAATGAATGTCATAAAAGAAACTAAACGATATTTTAACACCAGATTTGTATTCAGCATGAAAAATCCTTCTTATAATGAGTTTTTAACGGAAATCTATTTTTCGGAATAAAATGCAAAAAAATTGCTTTTGTGGCAATATTTGGCATTTACTTCAATTTACCTTCAATTTTTGGCATTTTATTCAGAAAAATTGATTTTCTCTAAAAACTTATCATAGGAAGTATTTTTCATGCTGAATACACATCTTGTGTTAAAATATCGTTTAGTTACTTTTATGACATTCATGTAAGATGTTAAATTAAGATAATTTCGAAATATTATCTGCACCTTTGCATCCTATTTACTTGGTATGTATCAATAATAAAGAGCACTATCATATATTTTCCATGACTATTTCAAGTATAGAAGTGTTTGAATATCTTATCTTTCAATTTTAAAGCAAAAAGTTTTTTGAGCTAAAAAATACCCTGAACTATTACCTTCAATTTTTGCCATTTTTCTCAGAAAAACAGATTTTCTCTAGAAACTCATTATAAGATGTATTTATCATCCTGAATAAAAATATGTTCTTAAAATATCGTTTAGTTGCTTTTTGACATCCATTTAAGATGCTAAATTAAGACAAATATGAAATATTATCTGCACCTTTGCATCCTATTTACTAGGTATGTATCAATGATAAAGAGCACTATGATATATTTTCCAGGATTATTTCAAGTAAAGAAATGTCTGAATATCTTATCTTTCAATTTTAAAACAAAAAGTTTTTTGAGCTAAAAAATACCCTGAACTATTACCTTCAATTTTTGGCATTTTATTCAGAAAAATAGATTTTCTCTAAAAACTCATTATAGGAAGTATTTTTCATGCTGACTACAAATCTGGTGTTAAAATATCTTTTAATTGCTTTTATAACATTCATTTAAGATGTTATACTAAGACAATTTCATAATATTATCTTCACCTTTGCATCCTATTTACTGGGTATGTATCAATGATAAAGAGCACTATCACATATTTTCCATGACTATTTCAAGTATAAAAGTGTTTCAATAGCTTATCCTTCAATTTTAAAGCAAAAAGTTTTTTGAGCTAAAAAATACATTGAACTATTACCTTCAATTTTTGGCATTTTACTCAGAAAAAATAGATTTTCTCTAAAAACTCATTATAAAAAGTATTTTTCATGCTGAATACAAATCTGTTGTTAAAATATCGTTTAGTTGCTTTTATGACATCCATTTAAGATGTTAAATGAAGATAATTTTGAAAATATTATCTGCACTTTTCCATCCTATTTACTAGGTATGTATCAATGATAAAGAGCACTATCATATATTTTCCAGGATTATTTCAAGTAAAGAAATGTTTGAATATCTTATCTTTCAATTTCACAACAAAAAGTTTTTTGAGCTAAAAAATTCCCCAAACTATTACCTTCATTTTTGGCATTTTATTCAGAAAAATAGATTTTCTCTAAAAACTCATTACAGGAAGTATTTTTCATGCTGAATACAAATCTGGTGTTAAAATATCGTTTAGTTGCTTTTATGACATTAATTTAAGATGTTATACTAAGACAATTTCGAAATACTATCTGCACCTTTGCATCCTATTTACTTGGTATATATCAATAATAAAGAGAACTAACATATATTTTCCATGATTATTTCAAGTATAGAAGTGTTTGAATATCTTATCTTTCAATTTTAAAGCAAAAAGTTTTTTGAGCTAAAAAATACCCTGAACTATTACCTTCAATTTTTGCCATTTTTCTCAGAAAAACAGATTTTCTCTAGAAACTCATTGTAAGATGTATTTTTCATGCTGAATACAAATCTGTTCTTAAAATATCGTTTAGTTGCGTTTATGACATCCATTTAAGATGCAAAATTAAGACAAATAAGAAATATTATCTGCACCTTTGCATCCTATTTATTAGGTATGTATCAATGATAAAGAGCACTATGATATATTTTCAAGGATTTGAAATTTCAAGTAAAGAAATGTCAGAATATCTTATCTTTCAATTTTAAAACAAAAAGTTTTTTGAGCTAAAAAATACCCTGAACTATTACCTTCAATTTTTGGCATTCTATTCAGAAAAATAGATTTTCTCTAAAAACTCATTATAGGAAGTATTTTTCATGCTGAATACAAATCTGTTGTTAAAATATCGTTTAGTTGCTTTTATGACATTCATTTAACATGTTAAATGAAGACAATTTCGAAATATTATCTGGACATTTGCATCCTATTTATTGGGTATGTATCAATGATAAAGAGCACTAGCTTATATTTTCCATGATTATTTCAAGAATAGAAGTGTTTGAATATCTTGTCTTTCAATTTTAAAGCAAAAACTTTTTTGACCTAAAAAATACCCTGAACTATTACCTTCAATTTTTGGTATTTTACTCAGAAAATAGATTTTCTCTAAAAACTCATTATAAGAAGTATTTTTCATGCTAAAAAATACCCTGAACTATTACTTTCAATTTTTGGCATTTTATTCAGAAAAATAGATTTTCTCTAAAACTCATTATAAGAATTATTTTTCATGCTGAAAACAAATCTTGTCTTAAAATATCGTTTAGTTGCTTTTATAGCATTCATTTAAGATGTTAAATGAAGACAATTTTAAAATATTATGTGCACCTTTGCATCCTATTTACTGGTTATGTATCAATGATAAAGAGCACTATGATATATTTTCCATGACTATCTCAAGTATAGATATGTTGAATATCTTATCTTTTAATTTTAAAGCAAAAGGCTTTTTGAGCTAAAAAAAAAAAATACCCTGAACTATTACCTTCAATTTTTGGCATTTAACTCAGATAAATAGATTCTCTCTAAAAACTTATCATACCAAGTATTTTTCATCCTGAATACAAACCTGTTGTTAAAACATCGTTTAGTTCCTTTTATGACATCCATTTAAGATGTTAAATGACGACAAATATGAAATACTATCTGCACCTTTGCATCCTATTTACTGGGTATGTATCAATAATAAAGTGCACTATGATATATTTTCCATGATTATTTCAAGTATAGAAGTTTTTGAATATCTTATCTTTTAATTTTAAAACAAAAAGTTTTTTGAGCTAAAAAATACCCTGAACTATATTACCTTCAAATTTTGGCATTTTCGCTCAAAAAACTTTTTACTTTAAAATTGAAAGATAAGATATTCAAAGGCTTCTATACTTGAAATAGTCATGGAAAATATATCATAGTGGTCTTCATCATTGATACATACCCAGTAAATAGGATGCAAAGGTGCAGATATTTCAAAATTGTCTTCATTTAACATCTTAAATGGATGTCATGAAATCAACTAGACTTATTTTAACAGCAGATTTGTATTCAGCATGGAAAATACTTCTTATAATGAGCTTTTAGAGGAAATCTATTTTTCTGAATCAAATGCCAAAAATTGAAGTGTATTTTTTAGCTCAAAAAACTTTTTGCTTTAAAACTGAAAGATAAGATATTCAAACACTTCTATGCTTGAAATAATCATGGAAAATATATCATAGTCCTCTTTACCACTGAAACATACCCAGTAAATAGGATGCAAATGTGCAGATAATATTTCAAAATTATCTTCATTTAACATCTTAAATGAATGTCATAAAAGCAACTAAACGATATTTTAACACCAGATTTGTATTCAGCATGAAAAATACTTCTTATAATGAGTTTTTAGAGGAAATCTATTTTTCTGAATAAAATGAAAAAGAATGCTATTATGACAATTTTTGGCATTTTACTCAAAAATATAGACTTCAATTTTTGGCATTTTCACTCGAAAAACATTTTCCTTTAAAATTGAAAGATAAGATATTCAAACGCTTCTATACTTCAAATAATCATGGAAAATATGTCAAAGTGGTCTTTATCATTGATACATACCCAGTAAATAGGATGCAAAGGTGCACATAATTTTTCAAAATTGTTTTCATTTAACATCTTAAATGAATGTCATAAGAGCAACTAAACATATTTTAACAACAGATTTGTATTCAGCATGGAAAATACTTCTTATATTGAGTTTTTAGAGGAAACCTATTTTTCTGATTAAAATGCCAAAAATTGAAGGTAATACTATGCTCAGAGTATTTTTTAGCTCAAAAAACCTGTCGTTTTAAAATTGAAAGATAAAATATTCAATCACTTCTATACTTGCAATAATCATGGAAAATATATCATAGTCCTCTTTATCATTGATACATACCCAGTAAATAGGATGCAAAGATGCAGATAACATTTCAAAATTGTCTTCATTTAAAATCTTAAAATAATGTCTTAAAAGCAACTAAACGATATTTTAACACCAGATTTGTATTCACCATGAAAAATACTTCTTATATTGAGTTTTTAGAGGAAACCTATTTTTCTGATTACAATGCCAAAAATTGAAAGATAAGATATTCAAACACTTCTATACTTGAAATAATCATGGAAAATATATGATAGTGCACTTTATTATTGATATATACCAAGTAAATAGGATACAAAGGTGCAGATAATATTTCGAAATTATCTTAATTTAACATCTTACATGAATGTCATACAAGCAACTTAACGATATTTTAACACCAGATGTGTATTCAGCATGAAAAATACTTCCTATAATGAGTTTTTAGAGAAAATCAGTTTTTCTGAATAAAATGCCAAAAATTGAAAGTAAATTGAAGTAAAATGCCAAATATTGCCATAAAAGCAATTTTTTGCTTTTATTCAGAAAAATAGATTTCCTTTCAAATCTCATTATAAGAAGTATTTTTCATGCTGAATACAAACCTGGTGTTAAAATATCGTTTAGTTTCTTTTATGACATTCATTTAAGATGTTAAATGAAGACAATTTTGAAATATTATCTGCACCTTTGCATCCTATTTACTGGGTATGTATCAGTGAAAAAGAGGTCTATGATATATTTTCCATGATTATTTCAAGTATAGAAGTGTTTGAATATCTTATCTTTCAATTTTAAAACAAAAAGTTTTTTCAGTTAAAAAATACCCTGGCATTTTGGCATTTTATTCAGAAAAATAGATTTTCTCTAACAACTCATTATAGGAAGTATTTTTCATGCTGAATACAAATCTGGTGTTAAAATATCGTTTAGTTGCTTTTACGACATTCATTTAAGATATCATACTAAGATAATTTCATAATATTATCTGCACCTTTGCATCCTATTTACTGAGTATGTATCAATGATAAAGAGCACTACCATATATTTTCCATGACTATTTCAAGTATAAAAGTGTTTCAATAGCTTATCCTTCAATTTTAAAGTAAAAAGTTTTTTCAGCTAAAAAATACCTTGAAATATTACCTTCAATTTTTGGCATTTTACTCATGAAAAAATAGATTTTCTCAAAAACTCATTATAAGATGTATTTTTCATGCTGAATACAAATCTGTTGTTAAAATATCATTTAGTTGCTTTTATGACATCCATTTAAGATGTTAAATGAAGATAATTTTGAAAATATTATCTGCACCTTTGCATCCTATTTACTAGGTATGTATCAATGATAAAGAGCACTATCATATATTTTCCAAGATTATTTCAAGTAAGGAAATGTTTGAATATCTTATCTTTCAATTTCAAAACAAAAAGTTTTTTGAGCTAAAAAATTCCCCGAACTATTACCTTCATTTTTGGCATTTTATTCAAAAAATAGATTTTCTCTAAAAACTCATTATAGGAAGTATTTTTCATGTTGAATTCAAATCTGGTGTTAAAATATCGTTTAGTTGCTTTTATAACATCAATTCAAGATGTTATATTAAGACAATTTCGAAATAGTATCTGCACTTTTGCATCCTATTTACTGGGTATGTATCAGTGATAAAGAGCACTATCATATATTTTCCAAGACTATTTCAAGAATAGAAGTGTTTGAATATCTTATCTTTCAATTTTAAAACAAAAAGTTTTATGACCTAAAAAATACCCTGAACTATTACCTTCAATTTTTGGCATTTTACTCAGAAAATAGATTTTCTCTAAAAACTCATTATAAGAAGGATTTTTCATGCTGAATACAAATCTGTTGTTAAAATATCGTTTAGTTGCTTTTATGACATTCATTTGACATGTTAAATGAAGACAATTTCGAAATATTATTTGGATATTTGCATCCTATTTATTGGGTATGTATCAATGATAAAGAGCACTATCATATATTTTCCATGACTATTTCAAGAATAGAAGTGTTTGAATACCTTATCTTTCAATTTTAAAGCAAAAATTTTTTTGACCTAATACCTTCAATTTTTGGTATTTTTCTCAGAAAAATAGATTTTCTCTAAAAACTCATTATAAGAAGTATTTTTCATACTGAATACAAACCTGTTGTTAAAATATCGTTTAGTTGCTTTTATGACACACATTTAAGGTGTTAAATAAAGCCAAATATGAAATATTATCTGCACATTTGCATCCTAATTACTGGGTAATGATAAAGTGCACTATGATATATTTTCCATGATTATTTCAAGGATAGAAGTGTTTGAATATCATATCTTTCATTTTAAAAGCAAAAAATACCCTGAACTTCAATTTTTGGCATTTTATTCAGAAAAATAGATTTTCTCTAAAAACTCATTATAGGAAGTATTTTTCATGCTGAATACAAATCTGATGTTAAAATATTGTTTAGTTCCTTTTATGACATTCATTTAAGATGTTATACTAAGACAATTTCGAAATATTATCTGCACCTTTCCATCCTCTTTACTAGGTATGTATCAGTGATAGAGAGCACTATCGTATATTTTCCATGACTATATCAAGTATAGAAGTGTCTGAATATCTTATCCTTCAATTTTAAAGCAAAAAGTTTTTTGAGATGAAAAATACCTTGAACTATTACCTTCAATTTTTGGCATTTTACTCAGAAAAATAAATTTTCTCTAAAAACTCATTATAGGAAGTATTTTTCATACTGAATGCAAATCTGTTGTTAAAATATCGTTTAGTTACTTTTATGACATTCATTTAAGATGTTAAATTAAGACAATTTCGAAATATTACCTGCACCTTTGCATCCTATTTACTGGGTATGTATCAATGATTAAGAGCACTATCATATACTTTCCATGACTATTTCAAGTATAAAAGTGTTTGAATATCTTATCTTTCAATTTTAAAGCAAAAAGTTTTTTGTGCTAAAAAATACCCTGAACTATTACCTTCAATTTTTGGCATTTTACTCAGAAAAATAGATTTTCTCTAAAAACTCATTATAAGAAGTATTTTTCGTGCTGAATACAAATCTGTTGTTAAAATATCGTTTAGTTGCTTTTATGACATCCATTTAAGATGTTAAATGAAGACAAATATGAAATATTATCTGCACCTTTGCATCCTATGCACTGGGTATGTATCAATGATAAACTGCACTATGATATATTTTACATGATTATTTCAAATATAGAAATGTTTGAATATCTTATCTTTCAATTCAAAAGCAAAAAGATTTTTGAGCTAAAAAATACCCTGAACTATTACCTTCAATTTTTGGCATTTTATTCAGAAAAATAGATTTTCTCTAAAAACTCATTATAGGAAGTATTTTTCATGCTGAAAACAAATCTTGTCTTAAAATACCGTTTAGTTGCTTTTATGGCATTCATTTAAGATGTTAAATGAAGACAATTTTGAAATATTATGTGCACCTTCGCATCCTATTTACTGGGTATGTATCAATGATAAAGAGCACTATGATATATTTTCCATGACTATTTCATGTATAGATATGTTGAATATCTTATCTTTTAATTTTAGAGCAAAAAGCTTTTTGAGCTAAAAAAAAATACCCTGAACTATTACCTTCAATTTTTGGCATTTAACTCAGAAAAATAGATTCTCTCTAAAAACTTATTATACCAAGTATTTTTCATGCTGAATACAAACCTGTTGTTAAAACATCATTTAGTTGCTTTTATGACATCCATTTAAGATGTTAAATGACGACAAATATGAAATACTATCTGAACCTTTGCATCCTATTTACTGGGTATGTATCAATAATAAAGTGCACTATGATATATTTTCCATGATTATTTCAAGTATAGAAGTGTTTGAATATCTTATCTTTTAATTTTAAAAAAAAAAGTTTTTTGAGCTAAAAAAAACTTTTTAATTTAAAATTGGAAGATAAGATATTCAAAGGCTTCTATACTTGAAATAGTCATGGAAAATATATCATAGTGGTCTTCATCATTGATACATACCCAGTAAATAGGATGCAAAGGTGCAGATAATATTTCAAAATTGTCTTCATTTAACATCTTAAATGAATGTCAAAAAAGCAACTAGACATATTTTAACAGCAGATTTGTATTCAGCATGGAAAATACTTCTTATAATGAGCTTTTAGAGGAAATCTATTTTTCTGAATAAAATGCCAAAAATTGAAGGTAATAGTTCACGGTATTTTTTAGCTCAAAAAACTTTTTGTTTTAAAACTGAAAGATAAGATATTCAAACACTTCTATGCTTGAAATAATCATGGAAAATATATCATAGTCCTCTTTACCACTGAAACATACCCAGTAAATAGGATGCAAATGTGCAGATAATATTTCAAAATTATCTTCATTTAACATCTTAAATGAATGTCATAAAAGCAACTAAACGATATTTTAACACCAGATTTGTATTCAGCATGAAAAATACTTCTTATAATGAGTTTTTAAAGGAAATCTATTTTTCTGAATAAAATGCAAAAGAATTCTTTTATGACAATTTTTGGCATTTTCCTCAAAAATATAGACTTCAATTTTTGGCATTTTCACTCGAAAAACATTTTGCTTCAAAATTGAAAGATAAGATATTCAAACGCTTCTATACTTGATATAATCATGGAAAATATGTCAAAGTGGTCTTTAACCATACCCAGTAAATAGGATGCAAAGGTGCACATAATATTTCAAAATTGTTTTCATCTAACATCTTAAATGAATGTCATAAGAGCAACTAAACATATTTTAACAACAGATTTGTATTCAGCATGGAAAATACTTCTTATAATGAGTTTTTAGAGGAAATCTATTTTTCTGATTAAAATGCCAAAAATTGAAGGTAATAGTTCAGAGTATTTTTTAGCTCAAAAAACCTTTCGTTTCAAAATTGAAAGATGAAATATTCAATCACTTCTATACTTGCAATAATCATGGAAAATATATCATAGTCCTCTTTATCATTGATACATACCCAGTAAATAGGATACAAAGATGCAGATATTTCAAAATTGTCTTCATTTAACATCTTAAATTAATGTCTTAAAAGCAACTAAACGATATTTTAACACCAGATTTGTATTCACCATGAAAAATACTTCTTATATTGAGTTTTTAGAGGAAACCTATTTTTCTGATTAAAATGCCAAAAATTGAAGGCAATAGTTCAGGGTATTTTTTAACTCAAAAAACTTTTTGTTTTAAAATTGAAAGATAAGATATTCAAACACTTCTATACTTGAAATAATCATGGAAAATATATCATAGGCCTCTTTTTAACTGACACATACCCAGTAAATAGGATGCAAAGGTGCAGATAATATTTCAAAATTGTCTTCATTTAACATCTTAAATGAATGTCATAAAAGAAACTAAACGATATTTTAACACCAGATTTGTATTCAGCATGAAAAATAATTCTTATAATGAGTTTTTAAAGGAAATCTATTTTTCTGAATAAAATGCAAAAAATTGCTTTTATGGCAATATTTGGCATTTTAATTCAATTTACCTTCAATTTTTGGCATTTTATTCAGAAAAATAGATTTTCTCTAAAAACTCATTAAGGAAGTATTTTTCATGCTGAATACACATCCGGTGTTAAAATATCGTTTAGTTCCTTTTATGACATTCATGTAAGATGTTAAATTAAGATAATTTCGAAATATTATCTGCACCTTTGCATCCTATTTACTTGGTTTTTTTTTTTTTTTTTTTTATACCTCGTCGCTGTCTCCCGCGGTTGCGAGGTAGCGCAAGGAAACAGACGAAAGAAATGGCCCAACCCCCCCACACACATGTACATACACACGTCCACACACGCAAATAAACATACCTACACAGCTTTCCATGGTTTACCCCGTACGCTTCACATGCCCTGATTCAATCCACTGACAGCACGTCAACCCCTGTATACCACATCGCTCCAATTCACTCTATTCCTTGCCCTCCTTTCACCCTCCTGCATGTTCAGGCCCCGATCACACAAAATCCTTTTCACTCCATCTTTCCACCTCCAATTTGGTCTCCCTCTTCTCCTCGTTCCCTCCACCTCCGACACATATATCCTCTTGGTCAATCTTTCCTCACTCATTCTCTCCATGTGCCCAAACCATTTCAAAACACCCTCTTCTGCTCTCTCAACCACGCTCTTTTTATTTCCACACATCTCTCTTACCCTTACGTTACTTACTCGATCAAACCACCTCACACCACACATTGTCCTCAAACATCTCATTTCCAGCACATCCATCCTCCTGCGCACAACTCTATCCATAGCCCACGCCTCGCAACCATACAACATTGTTGGAACCACTATTCCTTCGAACATACCCATTTTTGCTTTCCGAGATAATGTTCTCGACTTCCACACATTTTTCAAGGCTCCCAAAATTTTTGCCCCCTCCCCCACCCTATGATCCACTTCCGCTTCCATGGTTCCATCCGCTGACAGATCCACTCCCAGATATCTAAAACACTTCACTTCCTCCAGTTTTTCTCCATTCAAACTCACCTCCCAATTGACTTGACCCTCAACCCTACTGTACCTAATAACCTTGCTCTTATTCACATTTACTCTTAACTTTCTTCTTCCACACACTTTACCAAACTCCGTCACCAGCTTCTGCAGTTTCTCACTTGAATCAGCCACCAGCGCTGTATCATCAGCGAACAACAACTGACTCACTTCCCAAGCTCTCTCATCCCCAACAGACTTCATACTTGCCCCTCTTTCCAAGACTCTTGCATTTACCTCCCTAACAACCCCATCCATAAACAAATTAAACAACCATGGAGACATCACACACCCCTGCCGCAAACCTACATTCACTGAGAACCAATCACTTTCCTCTCTTCCTACACGTACACATGCCTTACATCCTCGATAAAAACTTTTCACTGCTTCTAACAACTTGCCTCCCACACCATATATTCTTAATACCTTCCACAGGGCATCTCTATCAACTCTATCATATGCCTTCTCCAGATCCATAAATGCTACATACAAATCCATTTGCTTTTCTAAGTATTTCTCACATACATTCTTCAAAGCAAACACCTGATCCACACATCCTCTACCACTTCTGAAACCACACTGCTCTTCCCCAATCTGATGCTCTGTACCTGCCTTCACCCTCTCAATCAATACCCTCCCATATAATTTACCAGGAATACTCAACAAACTTATACCTCTGTAATTTGAGCACTCACTCTTATCCCCTTTGCCTTTGTACAATGGCACTATGCACGCATTCCGCCAATCCTCAGGCACCTCACCATGAGTCATACATACATTAAATAACCTTACCAACCAGTCAACAATACAGTCACCCCCTTTCTTAATAAATTCCACTGCAATACCATCCAAACCTGCTGCCTTGCCGGCTTTCATCTTCCGCAAAGCTTTTACTACCTCTTCTCTGTTTACCAAATCATTTTCCCTAACCCTCTCACTTTGCACACCACCTCGACCCAAACACCCTATATCTGCCACTCTGTCATCAGACACATTCAACAAACCTTCAAAATACTCATTCCATCTCCTTCTCACATCACCACTACTTGTTATCACCTCCCCATTTACGCTCTTCACTGAAGTTCCCATTTGCTCCCTTGTCTTACGCACCCTATTTACCTCCTTCCACAACATCTTTTTATTCTCCCTAAAATTTACTGATAGTCTCTCACCCCAACTCTCATTTGCCCTTTTTTTCACCTCTTGCACCTTTCTCTTGACCTCCTGTCTCTTTCTTTTATACTTCTCCCACTCAATTGCATTTTTTCCCTGCAAAAATCGTCCAAATGCCTCTCTCTTCTCTTTCACTAATACTCTTACTTCTTCATCCCACCACTCACTACCCTTTCTAAACAGCCCACCTCCCACTCTTCTCATGCCACAAGCATCTTTCGCGCAATCCATCACTGATTCCCTAAATACATCCCATTCCTCCCCCACTCCCCTTACTTCCATTGTTCTCACCTTTTTCCATTCTGTACACAGTCTCTCCTGATACTTCCTCACACAGGTCTCCTTCCCAAGCTCACTTACTCTCACCACCTTCTTTACTTGGTATGTATCAATAATAAAGAGCACTATCATATATTTTCCATGACTATTTCAAGTATAGAAGTGTTTGAATATCTTATCTTTCAATTTTAAAGCAAAAAGTTTTTTGAGCTAAAATATACCCTGAACGTAATATATTACCTTTAATTTTTGCCATTTTACTTAGAAAAACAGATTTTCTCTAGAAACTCATTATAAGATGTATTTTTCATGCTGAATACAAATCTGTTCTTAAAATATAGTTTAGTTCCTCTTATGACATCCATTTAAGATGTTAAATGAAGACAAATATGAAATATTATCTGCACCTTTGCATCCTACTTACTGGCTATGTATCAATGATAAAGAGCACTATGATATATTTTCCAGGATTATTTCAAGTACAGAAATGTTTGAATATCTTATCTTTCAATTTCTAAATCAAAAAGTTTTTTGAGCTAAAAAATACCCTGGCATTTTGGCATTTTATTCAAAAAATAGATTTTCTCTAAAAATTCATTATAGGAAGTATTTTTCATGCTGAATACAAATCTGGTGTTAAAATATCGTTTAGTTGCTTTTATGACATTCATTTAAGATGTTATACTAAGACAATTTCATAATACTATCTGCACCTTTGCATCCTATTTACTGGGTATGTATCAATGATAAAGAGCACTATCATATATTTTCCATGACTATTTCAAGTATAAAAGTGTTTCAATAGCTTATCCTTCAATTTTAAAGCAAAAAGTTTTTTGAGCTAAAAAATACCTGGAACTATTACCTTCAATTTTTGGCATTTTACTCAAAAAAATAGATTTTCTCTAAAAACTCATTATAAGAAGCATTTTTCATGCTGAATACAAATCTGTTGTTAAAATATCGTTTAGTTGCTTTTATGACATCCATTTAAGATGTTAAATGAAGATAATTTTGAAAATATTATCTGCACCTTTGTATCCTATTTACTAGGTATGTACCAATGATAAAGAGCACTATCATATATTCTCCAGGATTATTTCAAGTAAAGAAATGTTTGAATATCTTATCTTTCAATTTCAAAACAAAAAGTTCTTTGAGCTAAAAAATTCCCCAAACTATTACCTTCATTTTTGGCATTTTATTCAGAAAATAGATTTTCTCTAAAAACTCATTATAGGAAGTATTTTTCATGCTGAATACAAATCTGCTGTTAAATATCGTTTAGTTGCTTTTATGACATTAATTTAAGATGTTATACTAAGACAATTTCGAAATATTATCTGCACCTTTGCATCCTATTTACTGGGTATGTATCAATGATAAAGAGCACTATCATATATTTTCCAAGACTATTTCAAGAATAGACGTGTTTGAATATCTTATCTTTCAATTTTAAAGCAAAAAGTTTTATGACCTAAAAAATACCCTGAACTATTACCTTCAATTTTTGGCATTTCACTCAGAAAAATAAATTTTCTCTAAAAACTCATTATAAGAAGTATTTTTCATGCTGAATACAAATCTGTTGTTAAAATATCGTTTAGTTGCTTTTATGACATTCATTTAACATGTTAAATGAAGACAATTTCGAAATATTATCTGGACATTTGCATCCTATTTATTGGGTATGTATCAATGATGAAGAGCGCTATCATATATTTTCCATGACTATTTCAAGAATAGAAGTGTTTGAATATCTTATCTTTCAATTTTAAAGCAAAAAGTTTTTTGACCTAAAAAATACCCTGAACTATTACCTTCAATTTTTGGTATTTTACTCAGAAAAATAGATTTTCTCTAAAAACTCATTATAAGAAGTATTTTTCATGCTGAATACAAATCTGTTGTTAAAATATCGTTTAGTTGCTTTTATGATATCCATTTAAGGTGTTAAATGAAGACAAATATGAAATATTATCTGCCCCTTTGCATCCTAATTACTGGGTATGTATCAATGATAAAGTGCACTATCATATATTTTCCATGATTATTTCAAGGATAGAAGTGCTTGAATATCTTATCTTTCAATTTAAAAGGAAAAATATTATTGAGCTAAAAAATACCCTGAACTATTACCTTCAATTTTTGGCATTTTATTCAGAAAAAAAGATTTTCTCTAAAAACTCATTATAGGAAGTATTTTTCATGCTGAATACAAATCTGGTGTTACAATATCGTTTAGTTGCTTTTATGACATTCATTTATGATGTTATACTAAGACAATTTCGAAATATTATCTGCACCTTTGCATCCTATTTACTGGGTATGTATCAGTGATAAAGAGCACTATCATATATTTTCCATGACTATTTCAAGTATAGAAGTGTTTGAATATCTTATCCTTCAATTTTAAAGCAAAAAGTTTTTGAGCTAAAAAATACCTCTAAGTATTACCTTCAATTTTTGGCATTTTACTCAGAAAAATAAATTTTCTCTAAAAACTCATTATAAGAAGTATTTTTCATGCTGAATGCAAATCTGTTGTTAAAATATCGTTTAGTTGCTTTTATGACATCCATTTAAGATGTTAAATGAAGATAATTTTGAAAATATTATCTGCACATTTGCATCCTATTTACTAGGTATGTATCAAAGATAAAGGGCACTATCATATATTTTCCAGGATTATTTCAAGTAAAGAAATGTTTGAATATCTTATCTTTCAATTTTAAAACAAAAAGTTTTCTGAGCTAAAAAATACCCTGAACTATTACCTTCAATTTTTTGCATTTTATTCAGAAAAATAGATTTTCTCTAAAAACTCATTATACGAAGTATTTTTCATGCTGAATACAAATCTGGTGTTAAAATATCGTTTAGTTGTTTTTATGATATTCATTTAAGATGATAAATGAAGACAATTTCGAAATATTATCTGCACATTTGCATCCTATTTATTGGGTATGTATCAATGATAAAGAGCACTATCATATATTTTCCATGACTCTTTCAAGAATAGAAATGTTTGAATATCTTATCTTTCAATTTCAAAACAAAAAGTTCTTTGAGCTAAAAAATTCCCCAAACTATTACCTTCATTTTTGGCATTTTATTCAGAAAATAGATTTTCTCTAAAAACTCATTATAGGAAGTATTTTTCATGCTGAATACAAATCTGCTGTTAAATATCGTTTAGTTGCTTTTATGACATTAATTTAAGATGTTATACTAAGACAATTTCGAAATATTATCTGCACCTTTGCATCCTATTTACTGGGTATGTATCAATGATAAAGAGCACTATCATATATTTTCCAAGACTATTTCAAGAATAGACGTGTTTGAATATCTTATCTTTCAATTTTAAAGCAAAAAGTTTTATGACCTAAAAAATACCATGAACTATTACCTTCAATTTTTGGCATTTTACTCAGAAAAATAAATTTTCTCTAAAAACTCATTATAAGAAGTATTTTTCATGCTGAATACAAATCTGTTGTTAAAATATCGTTTAGTTGCTTTTATGACATTCATTTAACATGTTAAATGAAGACAATTTCGAAATATTATCTGGACATTTGCATCCTATTTATTGGGTATGTATCAATGATGAAGAGCGCTATCATATATTTTCCATGACTATTTCAAGAATAGAAGTGTTTGAATATCTTATCTTTCAATTTTAAAGCAAAAAGTTTTTTGACCTAAAAAATACCCTGAACTATTACCTTCAATTTTTGGTATTTTACTCAGAAAAATAGATTTTCTCTAAAAACTCATTATAAGTATTTTTCATGCTGAATACAAATCTGTTGTTAAAATATCGTTTAGTTGCTTTTATGATATCCATTTAAGGTGTTAAATGAAGACAAATATGAAATATTATCTGCCCCTTTGCATCCTAATTACTGGGTATGTATCAGTGATAAAGTGCACTATCATATATTTTCCATTATTATTTCAAGGATGGAAGTGCTTGAATATCTTATCTTTCAATTTAAAAGCAAAAATATTTTTGAGCTAAAAAATACCCTGAAATATTACCTTCAATTTTTGGCATTTTATTCAGAAAAAAAGATTTTCTCTAAAAACTCATTATAGGAAGTATTTTTCATGCTGAATACAAATCTGGTGTTACAATATCGTTTAGTTGCTTTTATGACATCCATTTAAGGTGTTAAATGAAGACAAATATAAAATATTATCTGCACCTTTGCATCCTATTTACTGGGTATGTATCAATGATAAAGTGCACTATGATATATTTTCCATGATTATTTCAAGGATAGAATTGTTTGAATATCTTATCTTTCAATTCAAAAGCAAAAAGATTTTTGAGCTAAAAAATACCCTGAACTATTACCTTCAATTTTTGCCATTTTCACTCAAAAGACTTTTTGCTTTAAAATTGAAAGATAAGATATTCAAACGCTTCTATACTTCAAATAGTCATGGAAAATATATCATGGTGGTCTTTATCATTGATACATACCCAGTAAATAGGATTCAAAGGTGCACATAATATTCAAAATTGGCTTCATTTAACATCTTAAATGAATGTCATAAAAGCAACTGAACATATTTTAACACCAGATTTGTATCCAGCATGGAAAATACTTCTTATAATGAGGGTTTAGAAGAAATCTATTTTTCTGAGTAAAATGCCAAAAATTGAAGGCAATACTTCAGGGTACTTTTTAGCTCAAAAAACTTTTTGTTTTAAAAGTGAAAGATAAGACATTCACACTTCTATGCTTGAAATAATCATGGAAAATATATCATAGCCCTCTTTATCACTGATGCATACCCAGTAAATAGGATGCAAATGTGCAGATAATATTTAAAAATTTTCTTCATTTAACATCTTAAATGAATGCCATAAAAGCAACTAAACGATATCTTAACACCAGATTTGTATTCAGCATGAAAAATACTTCTTATAATGAGTTTTTACAGGAAATCTATTTTTCTGAATAAAATGCAAAAAATTACTTTTATGACAATTTTTGGCATTTTACTCAAAAATATAGACTTCCTCTAAAAACTCGTTACAAGAAGTATTTTTCATGTTGAATACAAATCTGGTGTTTATATATCTTTTAGTTGCTTTTATGGCATTCATTTAAGATGTTAAATGAAGATAATTTTGAAATATTACCTGCACCTTTGCATCCTATTTACTGGGTATGTATCAATGATAAGGAGCACACTGATATATTTTCCATGATTATTTAAAGTATAGAAATATTTGAATATTTTATCTTTCAACTTTAAAGCAAAATGTTTTTTGAGCTAAAAAATACCCTGAACTATTACCTTGAATTTTTAACATTTTATTCAGAAAAATAAATTTTCTCTATAAACTCATTATAAGAATCATTTTTCAAGCTGAATACAAATCTGGTGTTAAAATATCGTTTAGTTTCTTTTATGACATCCATTTAAGATGTTAAATGAAGACAAATATGAAATATGATCCACAAATTTGCATCCTATTTACTGGGTATGTATCAATGATAAAGAGCACTATGATATATTTTCCATGATTACTATAAATACAGAAGTGTTTGAATATCATATCTTTCAATTTTAAAACAAAATGTTTTTTGTGCTAAAAAATATCCTGGCATTTTCGCAACTAAACATATTTTAACACCAGATTTATATTCAGCATGGGAAATACTTCTTATAATGAGTTTTTAGAGGAAATCTATTTTTCTGAGTAAAATGCCAAAAATTGAAGGTAAAAGTTCACGGTATTTTTTAGCACAAAAAAACACTTTGTTTTAGAATTGAAAGATAAGATATTCAAACACTTCTATATTTGAAATAATCATGGAAAATATATCATTGTCCTCTTTATAATTGATACATACCCAGTAAATAGGATGAAGAGATTGAGATAATATTTCGAAATTGTCATCATTTCACATCTTAAATTAATGTCATAAAATCAACTAAACGATATCTTAACACTAGATTTGCATTCACCATGAAAAATACTTCTTATATTGAGTTTTTAGAGGATACCTATTTTTCTGAGTAAAATGCCAAAAACTGAAGGTAATAGTTGTGTATTTTTTAGCTCAAAAAACTTTTTGTTTTAAAATTGAATGATAATATATTCAAACATTTCCATACTTGAAATAATCATGGAAAATATATCACAGTCCTCTTTATCAATGATACATACCCAGTAAATAGGATGCAAAGGTGCAGGTAACATTTCAAAATTGTCTTCATTTAACATCTTAAATGAATGTCATAAAAGCAACTAAACCATATTTTAACACCAGATTTGTATTCAGCATGAAAAATACTTCTTATAATGAGTTTTTAGAGAGAATCTATTTTTCTGAGTAAAATCCCAAAAATTGAAGTAAAATGCCAAAAATTAAATGAATGTCATAAAAGAAACTAAACGATATTTTAACACCAGATTTGTATTCAGCATGAAAAATACTTCTTATGATGAGTTTTTAGAGAGAATCTATTTTTCTGAGCAAAATGCCAAAAATCTAAGGTTCAGGGTATTTTTTAGCTTAAAAAACTTTTTGCTTTAGAATTGAAAGATAATATATTCAAACACTTCTATACTTGAAATAGTCATGGAAAATATATGATAGTGCTCTTTATCATTCATACATACCCAGTAAATAGGATGCAAAGGTGCAGATAATATTTCGAAATTGTCTTAATGTAACATCTTAAATGATTGTCATAAAAGCAACTAAATGATATTTTAACATCAGATTTGTATTCACCATAAAAAATACTTCTTATATTGAGTTTTTAGAGGAAACCTATTTTTCTGAGTAAAATGCCAAGTTTTTTACCTCAAAAAACTTTTTGTTTTAAATTTGAAAGATAAGATATTCAAACACTTCTATACTTAAAATAATCATGGGAAATATATCATACTCCTCTTTATCACTGATACATACCCAGTAAATAGGATGCAAATGTGCAGATACTTCAAAATTGTCTTAAATGAATGTCATAAATGCAACTAAACGATATTTTAACACCAGATTTCTATTCAACATGAAAAACACTTCTTATAATGAGTTTTTAAAGGAAATCTATTTTTCTGAATAAAATGCAAAAAATTGCTTTTATGGCAATTTTTGGCATTTTACTCAAAAAAATAGAATTCCTCTAAAAACTCATTATAAGAAGTATTTTTTATGCTGAATACAAATCTGGTGTTAAAATATCGTTTACTTTCTTTTATGGTATTCATTCAAGATGTTAAATGAAGATAATTTTAAAATATTATCTGCACCTTTGCATCCTATTTACTGGGTATGTATCAGTGATAAAGAGCACTATATTTTCCAGGATTATTTCCAGTATAGAAATATTTGAATATCTTATCTTTCAATTTTAAAGCAAAAAGTTTTTTGAACTAAAAAATACCCTGAACCTTCAATTTTTGGCATTTTATTCAGAAAAATAGATTTTCTCTAAAAACTCATTATAAGAAGTATTTTTCATGCTGAATACAAATCTGGTGTTAAAATATCGTTTAGTTGCTTTTATGACATCCATTTAAGATGTTAAATGAAGACAAATACGAAATATTATCTGCACATTTGCATCCTATTTACTGGGTATGTATCAATGAAAAAGAGCACTATGATATATTTTCCATGATAATTTCATGTATAGAAGTGTTTGAATATCATATCTTTCAATTTTAAAAAAAAGTTTTTTGAGCTAAAAAATACCATGAACTATTTACCTTCAATTTTTGGCATTTTCGCTCAAAAAACTTTTTGCTTTAAAATTGAAAGATAAGATATTCAAACTCTTCTAAACTTGAAATAATCATGGAAAATATATCATAGTGGTCTTTATCATTGATACATACCCAGTAAATAGGATGCAAAGGTGCAGATAATATTTCAAAATTGTCTTCATTAACATCTTAAATGAATGTCATAAAAGCAACTAAACATATTTTAACACCAGATTCGTACTCAGCATTGAAAATACTTCTTATAATGAGGTTTTAGAGGAAATCTAATCTTCTGAGTAAAATGCCAAAAATTGAAGGTAATACTTCAGGGTATTTTTTACCTCAAAAAACTTTTTGCTTTAAAATTGAAAGAAAGATATTCAAACACTTCTATACTTGAAATAATCATGGAAAATATATCATAGTCCTCTTTATCATTGATATATGCCCAGTAAATAGGATGCAAAGATGCAGATAATATTTCAAAATTATCTTCATTTAACATCTTATATGAATGTCATAAAAGCAACTAAACGATATTTTAACACCAGATTTGTATTTACCTGGAAAAATATTTCTTATAATGAGTGTTTAGAGGAAACCTATTTTTCTGATTAAAATGCCAAAAATTGAAGGTAATACTTCAGGGTATTTTTTACCTCAAAAAACTTTTTGTTTTTAAAATTGAAAGATAAGATATTCAATCACTTCTATACTTGAAATAATCACTGAAAATATATCATTCCTCTTTATCACTGATACATACCCAGTAAATAGGATGCAAAGGTGCAGATAATATTTCAAAATTGTCTTCATTTAACATGTTAAATGAATGTCATAAAAGCAACTAAACGATATTTTAACACCAGATTTGTATTCAGTATGAAAAATACTTCTTATAATGAGTCTTTAAAGGAAATCTATTTTTCTGACAAAAATAGCAAAAATTGAAGGTATTCTTTTCTCCATAAACATTGTGTTTTAAAATCGAAAGATACAATATTCAAACACTTCTATACTTGAAATAATCATGAGAAATATATCATAATTCTGTTACCAATACATACCCAGTAAATACAATGCAAACGACCAAAAATATTTTGAAATTGCCTTCACTTAAAAGCTTAAATGAATGTCAAAAATGTGAGTAAATGATATTTTAAAACAAAGGAAATCTATTCTTCTAACAAAAATGTCAAAAACTGAAGATAACAGCAGAAGGTATTTTTTAGCTCACAAATTTTCTTTTTCAAAATTGAAAGATAAAATATCTAAATACTTCTAGACTTGATATAATTATGGAAAACATATCATGATGCTCTAAGTCACCGATACATACCCAGTAAATAAGATGCAAAGAAACAGAAACATTTTAAAACTGACTTCATTTAACAGCTTAACTGAGTTTCACTAAGAGGACTAAATGTTATTTTAACACCATATTTGTATTCAGAATGAAAAATACTTCTTTTAATGAGTTATTAAAGGAAATCTATTTTTCTGAGAAAAATACCAAAAATTGAAGGTAATAGTTCAGGTTATTTTTAGGTTCCAAGAACTTTTTGTTTAAAAATTAAAAGGCAAGATATTCAAACATTTCTATACTTGAAATAGTAATGGAAAATATAACATAATTCTCTTAATTACCAATAACGCCTATCAAATACAATGCAAAGGAGCATAAAATTCTTAAAAATTATCTTCATTAAAAGCTTAAATGAACGTCATATATGCGACTATACAATATTTTAACACCAGATTTGTATTCAGCATGAAAAACACTTCTTATAATGAGATTTTAAAGAAAATCTATTTTTCTGAGTAAAATGCTAAAATTCAGTGTATTCTTTAGCTCAAAAATCTTTTTGTTTTAAAACTTAAAGACAAGATATTCAAACTCTTCTATACTTGAAATAATCTTGGAAAATATATGATAATGCTCTTAGTCATCAATACATACCCAGTAAATAGGATGCAAAGGAGCAGAAAATATTTCAAAATTGTCTTCATTTAACATCTTAAATGTATGTCATAAAGGCGACTGGACGATATTTTAACAGATTTGTATTCAGCATGAAAAATTCTTCCCATAATAAGTTTTTAAAGGAAATCTATTCTTATGACAAAAATGAAAAAAATTGAAGGCAATACTTCAGGGTATCTTTTTCTCCAAAAACATTTTGTTTCATAATTAAAAGACAAAATATTCAAACACTTCTATACTTGAAATAATCATGAAAAATATATCATAATTCTCTCAGTTACCGATACATACCCAGGAAATACAATGCAAACGAGCAGAAAATATTTTGAAATTGACATCATTTAACAGCTTAAATGAATGTCAAAAAGGTGACTAAACAATATTCTAACACCAGATTTGTATTAAGCATGAAAATTACTTGTAATATCGAGTTTTTAGAGCAAATCTATTTTTCCGGCAAAAATGCCAAAAACTTAAGGTAACAGTTGAGGGTATTTTTTAGCTCAAAATTTTTTTTTCAAATTGAAAGATAAAATATTCAAACACTTCTATACTTGATATAATTATGGAAAACATATCATAATCCTGTAAGTCACCGATACATACCCAGGAAATACGATGCAAACAGAAACATATCTTAATTGACTTCATTTAGCATCTTAATTGAGTTCCATTAAGAGGACTACACATTATTTTAACACCATATATGTATTCAAAATGAAAAATACTTCTTACAATGAGTTATTAAACGAAGTTTATTTTTCTGAGAAAAATTACAAAACTTAAATGTTCATGGTATTTTTTTGGCTCCAAAAATTTATTGTTTCAAAATTGAAAGATAAGATATTCGAACATTTCTATACTTGAAATAATCATGGAAAATATAACATAATGCTCTTAGTTACCATTACATACCCATTAAATACGATGCAAAGGAGCACAAAATATTTAAAAATTCTCTTCATTAAACAGCATAAATGAATGTCATATATGCGACTATACAATATTTTAATACCAGATTTGTATTCAGCATGAAAAATACTTCTTATAATGAGATTTCAAAGGAAATCTATTTTTCTGAGTAAAATGCCAAAAATTGAAGGATATTTTTTGGCTCAAAAAACTTTTCGTTTTACAACTGAAAGATAAGATATTCAAACTCTTCTATACTTGAATTAAACTTGGAAAATATATCATAATGCTCTTAGTCATCAATAAAATCCCAGTGAATAGGATGCAAAGGAGCAGAAAATATTTCAATACTGTCTTCATTTAACATCTTAAATGTATGTTATCAAGGCGACCAAACAATATTTTAACACCAGGTTTGTATTCAGCATGAAAAATTCTTCTCATAATGAGTTCTTAAGGGAAATCTTTTTTTCTGACAAAAATAGCAAAAATTGAAGGTGATATTTCACGTTTTTTCTCCGAAAGCTTTTTTTCAAAACTGAAAAATAAAATATTGAAACACTTCTGTACTTGAAATAATCATGAAAAATATATCATAATTCTCTCAGTTACCGACACATACCCAGTAAACACAATGCAAACGAGAAGATATTTTGAAATTGACTTCATTCAACAGCTTAAATGAATGTCAAAAAGGCATATAAACAATATTTTAACACCAGATTTGTATTAAGCATGAAAAATACTTCTAATAATGAGTTTTTAAAGGAAATCTATTTTTCTGACAAAACTGCCAAAAACTAAAGGTAAACATCTCAGGGTATTTTCTAGCTCAATTTTTTTTTTTTCAAAATTAAAAGATAAAATATTTAAACACTTTTATACTTGATGTAATTATGGAAAACATATCATGACACTGTAAGTCACCGATACATACTCAGTAACTACGATGGAAACAGAAACATTTTAAAATCTACTTCATTTAACAGCTTAATTGAGTTTCATTAAGAGGATTAAATGTTATTTTAACACCATATTTGTATTCAGAATGAAAAATACTTCTTATAATGAGTTATTAAAGGAAATCTATTTTTTGAAAAAAATACCAAAAATTGAAGGATATTTTTTGGCTCCAAAAACTTTTTGTTTCAAAATTAAAAGATAAGATATTCAAACACTTCTTTTCTTCTTTTTCTTTCAAACTAATCGCCATTTCCCGCATTAGCGAGGTAGTGTTAAGAACAGAGGACTGGGCCTTTGAGGGAATACCCTCACCTGGCCCAATTCTCTGTTCCTTCTTTTGAAAAAAAAAAAAAAAAAATTCTATAATTGAAATAATAATGAAAAATTTATCACAGTACTCTTATTTACCAAAGATGCAAAGGAGCAGAAAATATTTAAAAATTCTCTTCATTAAACAGCTTAAGTGAATGTCATATAAATCTAAGTTTGGCCTAGCTCTTCAACAGTTTATAATTACACTGTATATATTTTTATATACATCCAATGTACGTAGATTTTAATCAAGCCAGGGGCGCAATTTCAGTGCTTGCCATATGAATTATTTCCCCTAGATACACCCCTGATTGGTGGGGAGCAGTGTTCTTATAGAAGTGGTTGGGAATGTGTGGATCATGTGTCTGCGAATACTTAGAAAAACTGATGGATTTGTCCATGGCATTTATGGATCTGGAGAGGTTATAGGATAGGGTTGATAGAGATACTTTGTGGAAGGTCTTAAGAATATATGGTGTGGGAGGTAAGCTGCTAGAAGCAGTGAGAAGTTTTTATCAAGGGTGTAAGGCAAATGTACAAGTAGGAAGAGAGAAGAGTGATTGGTTCACAGTGAAGGTCGGTCTGTAGCAAGGGTGTGTGATGTTTAATTTCTTTATGGATGGCGTGGTAAGGGAGGTAAATGCAAGAATTCTGAAAAGAAGGGTGAGTATGCAGTGAGTTGGGAAGCGAGTCACTTGATGTTCGCCAATGATACAGCACTGGTGGCTGATTCGAGTGAGAAACTGCAGAAGCTGAAGTTGATGACTAAGTTTGGAAGTGTGTGAAAGGAGAAAGTTGAGGGTAAATGTAAATAAAAGCAAAGTTATTAAGTTCAGCAGGTTTGGGAGACAAGTTAGTTGGGATGTAAGTTTGAATGGAGAAAATTGGAGGAAGTGAAGTGCTTTAAGTTCAGCTGGGTTGGGGGACAAGTTAGTTGGGATGTAAGTTTGAATGGAGAAAAATTGGAGGAAGTGAAATGCTTTAGATATCTGCACTCTTCTCATCACATGAAAATGATGTAGCCCTGACCATTCTCCCATATCATACCCTCAACAGCCACATTACCCTCATTTCAGTTCATATCTCCAAGTGCCACAATATTATCACCTACATGAAAACTGACATAGCACTCTTTCAGTTCCTCCCAAAAAACAGCACCAATTTCTTCACTCCTCTTTCCATCTGGTCATAAGCACTAACAATAATTAACATCTCGTTTACTATCATTCCACCCAGCTTTATAAACTTTTTCTTTCCTTCATACATAAATTCACCATATCCCGCATCAGCAAGGTAGCGTTAAGAACAGAGGACTGAGCCTTAGAGCGAAATTCCTCACTTGGTGCCCTTCTCTGTTCCTTCTTTTGGAAAAGTAATAACTGGAAGGGAGGATTTCCAGCCCCCCATTCCCACCCCTTTTAGTTGCCTTCTACGACATGCAGGGAATATGTGGGAAGTATTCTTTCTCCCCTATCCCCAGTTCTGTCCCACTTTTCAAACTATTGGTATAAGACCAACAAATTTATTGATAAAAACAACAAAAATAACATTGTGTCAGATTACATTCAATAATACTTTCTAAGACAAAAGACTAGGGTAAACTTACCTTGAAAGTTCGTGGTACACCCTCCTGTCTGCAAGCAATATAGAGAGATGCAGAAGCAATGGCATCATTACTGCGGCCCTTCAGGTTCTTACCATCATGTACCTAAAGGACAAATGTTGATTAAGCAATGTTAAAGGCAAGATATTCTAGCAAGCAGATTACTACAGTTAAGAAACAGGAATGTTTTCAATTATTCACTGTAACAGTCAGCACTAAAGTCAAAAGTTAATTCCCTCTTCACACATAATAATACAAAGCCATATCCTCAGATTCCTTCTCTCACTGCCATCTGAAGTAAATGAATGCAACCTGAACAGCTGTTATCTGATCTACGAAACCCCTCAAATGAGGGACCATGCCCTGCATGCAACGGCATGCATTTACATACAGACGACAAAAACTAGCATCACTATACTTGCCATGGTGTCATGATAAGTGTGTGATAGCACCATGGTTTTGACCTATACATGACAAGATGATGAGGAGGATACAGTTAAATGCAGGTCTACAGTATGCTAACCTAACTAAACCAAAAATTAGGTGTATATACCCTACAAATACAATGAATTACAAAATGAAACACATAAAGGAAAACAGTTATCAACAGTGAATATGCTCTAACAAAAGATGAAATATTATACCATTATCATTTACAAATCAACAAAAACTAAAGTAGATCAGTGCTGTAACCTGCTTAGAAATGGAATTACACAACTTATGATACATGAAAAGGAAAGAAAAGGTGTCAAATCTATAATTAAGCAACTATGACATAATTGCTAAAACAATTTAAATTGTGCAGAACTTTAAGGATATCTATTCTGTAAGTATGAAGCAGCTCACAAACCTGCCAAAAGCTCTAAAAATACCATAATAACCGCAGTAATCTTTGATAACTGCTACTAGTATCAGTGTGGGGGATTATTTAAGACCTCTAATACTGTCTGGACCATAAACCAATCACTCATAGCAAGATCAGCAAACACAAGATGAGGTAAAGAAAAAAAAGGCAAGAAAACGAAAACCCCAGAAACCTAATATCTACGTAAGTGATGGAACTTGCGAAGGACCCAAATCATAGGATAACACAATTAAAGCTACAGTTAGGAAAACTAAAGAAGCATTTCAAGGGCCATGAAGGGAGTCACAAGACTAAAGAGAAACAGAAACAAAATTTAGGGGATGGTCCCACGGAGATACTAAATCAAAGGAAAGAAGATGGAGTCTGAAGGTGAAGTCTGATGTGTCTTCCCCATATGTACTAGAGGCTGTACTAGAGGGAAAATTTGTTGGCAATACTGGTTAAGGAATTGCAGGAGCAACACAAGGACACTTTCAAACAGAAGACAGGACAAAGGAGCACAATGAATCGATTGGAATAATATCAAAAGATGTTCAGGTAGAAAAAAGGACAAAAACAAACACAGAGACTGATGAAAGTTGAGGCCTGGGAAGTTAAGGAGCATAATCAGAAGCAGATCAACAGACTGTAATGAGTGAGGGAAAGGAACATTGACTCGGAGTGACAAAAACAGAGGTACACAGGAAATTGAGCAAAGTTGAAAAAGTAATGTATATTGTTAGAGATGAAACACTCCTAGAGATATATGGACTAGTTGACAGTCAGCTAGCATTTGCAACATATGAGAGCACGGAACAAGTATAGCAGATATCAAAAAGGAGGAAAAAAAACCTTGAAAAGAATATTGTGTACAAGGTAGCTAGAAATCCAAAACTAACCCTCAGGAGCCAGTTGTCAATTTAGGAGCAACTAATCAGGCAATGGGATTCAGAGGGGAAATATTGTATAGGATGATGGAAGGATATATGAGGAACTGAATGGCAAGTTCACAAGTGTTTTCACAGTGGAAGACACTATAGCCCTTACAACAGTGAGATGGAATGTGAAGTCTCGAAAAGATATAAAAAGAATATTAAAAGTACTTGACCCGTACAAGGATCACACACCAGATGAAATTTCATTGCATGTGCTAAAGACATGTGCAGATAGGCTTGATACACCACTTTAATTACTGTTCAAAGTGTCACTGGAGAGAGGTATAGTGCTAAGGGAATGAAAACAGGCAAACTTCATACATATATTCAAGAAGAGACTGAGAACAGGCACTAAACTACTGAAAGGTCTAACTAACTAGAAAGCAAGTGGATGACTTTCTGCAGAGGAGAAATTTCCTAAGTGAGAGCCAACAAGGTTTTAAGGAGCAGAGGTCATGTGCAACTGACCTCTTAAAAGTTTTACGAGAGACTGAGGTCAGTCCTGGACAAAAGAGAAAGCTGGGTGGACGGTCTGTATCTGGACTGCCAGATAATAGGCTGATTATGAAGCTAGGTCTCCAAGCAGAAATAAGGAGAAAACTCCTTCATTGAATAAAAGATTATCTTGGGTGAGAACAAAGGAAACATGTCAGAGGAGCCTTTTCCATATGGGCTGAGGTGACCAGCGGAGTGCACAGGATTCAGTTCTAAAACCATTACTCTTCTTTATCATTGGCTTGCCTGAAGATATGGAATCCTACCTGAATGTTTGCAGGTCATGAAGGAAGTGGAAAGCAAAGATAAAAGGGGACCTTACAAAGGTTCCAAAGCTGGCCTGAAATGAGGATGATGAAATTCAACCCTAACACATGTAATGAGGATGGGACAATGCAAAAGATTGTTTCAATATGATTATTACCTAGCAGGAAGTACACTTCAACATTCTGATTGTGAGAGGGACTTGGGAGCAGATATCATCCCTAACCTGGACATCATCCCTAACCTGTCACCGGAGTCCCATATTAGAAAAATGGCTAAGAAAACAAACTGTTTGAAGGCAAATATCAAAACAACTTTCAAGTATATGGATAAAGAAATATTTAACAAGTTATTTATCTGCTACATAAGGCCAAAACTTGAATACACTTCTCACATTTGGTCACTACAACTGAAGCAGCAAAAAAACTTACACACAAGGTCCAGAAGAAGGCAGAGGGTAACCAACTTATGGAAACTTAGCTACAGAGAGAGGCTGGAAGGCAGAATACTGAAGGATGACCTGATCACAACCTTCAAGTTTTTAAAAGAGTTTAACAAAGTGGGCAGTGCTTTGAGAGATGTAAGGTTAGAGCAACCAGAGAATATAACTTGAAATTAAGTAGATATATGTAAGAAACTTGTAAATAAGGATGTACAGAAATACTTTTATAATATAAGGGATAGACGATTACAAAAGACTGATGAAGGGCATGACTAATGCAGACAGCATATATAAATTCAGGAGGTTGCGTGACACCAGAAAGTGTTCCAGAGATGGGGCCTCGAGTGTAAAAGTCCCTTCCTATAACGTACATATATGTAGTTAGTATGTGAAGTGTCCTAAAGTGACAAAATAACATAGTAAATAAGAAATTAATGCATGTTCTTTGATTTACATTTCCTTGTCCTTTTTCATACATGTACCTTTTGAAAACATTACATAGCATTTTGTTTGTATGAATATGCACTTGGTAAAGGATGTCAAAAAATATAATTATACATTCTAAGGCATATTTACTATGGTTATCCCATAAACAGAACTGTAGAAAACTTGATTAATTTGGTCATATTCAACTCACCTGCTTAAATAAAACATTTGCCCTATCAACAATAGTCTTAGGAAGGTTGATCTTATCGGCCATGTTGCTAATTTCACGGAAGGCATTAATGAGAGCTCTGTCTGAACTGCTCATCTGAAACAAACAAGATAAAAATAAGAAGCACAGTAGTGTAGCAAATTGGAAATCTGCCCACTTTCCATCAATAACAAAAATTCGATTCCTTTGTGATGATTGGAGCAAACCATTACAAGAGGAAATTTTGCAAAAAGAGAAGTAAGTCCCCTCTGACCCTGCTAGCCACTAAAAATTCAGGAAGAGGATCTCCAACCTGAATGCTTTAGGAACAAGCAGTGTCTGAATTATGAATTCTTTGGAATATAAATGGAGATAGCAATAGAGTGCATTAAGTATGGTGGCTAGTGACAAACCTGTTTGAGGATTCATCAAGTATGGTGGCAAGTGACAAACCTGCTTGAGGATGATACCGTGCTGTTCGTTGAGAGTGAAGAGGAGTTGCAGAAGGTTGTAAGAATTTTATGATGTGTGTGAGCACAGGCAACTGAAGATAATTGTAAGTAAAAGTAATGGTGTCTGAAAGGAAACAGAGTGAAAGTATAGATTATGCAAAGCCCTATACAGTGAGAGAAGAAAGTGTACTAAACTGTGTTACATATATGGGGGGATAAAGAATGGAAGAGTTTAAGTATTTGGGAGCTGTCATTGGTAAGGTTGGTGATTTGAAAGGAGAGATAGGGGAGAGAGCAGTTCTGGGCAGAAGTCACTGGGTCCCTTAACAGAATAATGAAGGGCACACTTAAGTATCGAAATGAAGAAAGGTCTAAGGGACAGCACAATCCTCCAGATTGAGACCCGTGCAACCAAAATATGGATGTGGGATGAGTCAGAGAGGTCAAGAATCCAGGCTTAGGAAATGAGGTATTTGAGAGGAACAGCATGACTAGATGCAATGAAGGAATAAGAGGGGAGGGGTGTATAAGAGATTCGGTATGGCAGGAAATGGAAAGGTAATGAGTTATGGAGTGGTAGAGTGCATGAAACACTGCGTGGGTTTAGGCATGTGGAAAGAATGCAAGATGGATTCGGAGTTTACAGGGAAAGTGTGTGATAGTATGATTAAACGGGTTGTACGACAGGAAGACCACCTGTGACATGGGTAAATAGAGCGGAAGATGACCGGAGGGAAAGAGGAGGGGGAAGAATGCATGGAATGGTGTAAGGGAGAGAGTAGTAAGAGCAGGGATCAGTGGAGACTCTTCTGCCATAGCCATTCCCTTAATGGGTGTTCCAAGGTGGAATGGGCATCTTTATGGTGTAATCATACTGATGTCCAAACATTTTATGACTTTAACTGCAGTACTAATTACACAATGTAGTTTTTAAATATCTGGGTGTAATGTGCATACGTATACACAATATGAAATATCAAAAAAACATATTCATAGCACTTTCCCTAAAGTCTTCCTTCTATCTTTACAAAAAAAATGCAATATAACCAAAAGTATAGTTGATGATTACAAAGATGAAGTGCTACGAGTGGCTTCTTTCATGCCAGCCACTACATGTGCATCCTTGTCCACCTGTGATAGGCCATTATTCACTTCCACATTAAAAAACTCGTACACAAGCTTATCGAGACTGGCTAGTCTAGCTCCATGCATTGTTCAACACTCAGCAATGCCCTTACTCATGTCCCTCTCAGATTAAATCTTTAACAGATTTTCACAGATTCCAGATACCACATTTGGTCTTGCTACCAACAGTATAACATTATTTCAGATTGCTTAGTGACCCACCCATAAGTTCTTTTGGTTGAATTTCACCTTTCCGCATAATGGGAAGAAAAATGTTTCCTCTTCACAACACTACACACAGCAACATCACATGGACATTTGTTGGATACCACTTTATGAGCAAAATAAGGCCATGAACCAAAGAGATCTGAGAAAAGCACAAAACAACACCACCTCAAATTCAGTACAGGAGAACAATGACACTACTGTGATGTGTGTTACAGCAGCACAAGAAAAACAAATTTGTAACCTCTGAAACTCAAGCACAAATTTGGAAGGAATCTTAAATGCACAGGTATCCGAATTTTTGATGTTCTCTGAAAAAGATACTCAGACTGAATATCTTTCTTTCTTTCTTTTTCTTTTAAACTATTCGCCATTTCCCGCGTTAGCGAGGTAGAGTTAGGAACAGAGGACTGGGCCTTTTTTGGAATAACCTCACCTGGCCCCCTCTGTTCCTTCTTTTGGAAAATTAAAAAAAAAAAAAAAAAAAATATCTCCTACCATATATTTAACCCACCTGAGTGTTGGGAGGGTAACGGCTGCATAATGAACCAGCACTTCAGTGGTTGTCAATTTGCACTCCTCTGATCTAAATAGCTGTCTTTTCTTTCTGCCTCACCCACATGTGGACTACTGGCATTCTGTTCACAAATATACAATCTCTCCTCATCATATAACAACACACCTCATTCTTCACAACTCCATATTTTCCTGCAGTGAGCACTATGTGCAAACCCTGCCTTTTAGCAAAATGGTAGGAGTAATAAACAGTAGGAGTAGGTATGAAAATTTAGGCAGTAGCATTAGGTATAAGTAATAGGCAGGAATCTTAAGGACCATTAGGTAGAAGTAGTAGGCAAGAATATCAAGGAGCATTAGGTAGAAGTAGTCAGTAGGAACATTAAGTTAGAGCCTCTGCCAGTGGCCTGTTAAGGGTGAGGCACTAAAGGCAACAAAGCAGCACTGGAGTTCACAAGTTATGGAGACTAATGCCACAGCCACCCCCTTGAGGGGGTTCCAGTTGGGAAGAGGCATCAGAAATATACATATATACATAGATATTTAAATATGTGTACATTGAGATGTATAGGTATGTATATTTGCGTGTGTGGGCGTGTATGTATATACATGTGTATGGGGGTGGGTTGGGCCATTTCTTTCATCTGTTTCCTTGTGCTACCTCGCAAACGCGGGAGACAGCGACGAAGCAAAAAAAAAAAAAAAAAATAGATATATAAATATATTGATGTCAAAACCATCATACCTTACCTGACCTTACTTATACCTCCTATTGATCTCAGAGGCCCCCTACCCTACAAATTAAGGGAAGTAGTACCCATCACCCTATGCAGCTTTCAAACTGACCTACTTGTAGGTACTTGTGTAGGCTCTTTGTATGTTCCTCCACTTTTTTTAAAAGTCCAGTGTTTCTAAGTGCTGCATCTCTTACTGCACATATAACACCTTATGATTTCAGTGATATTACTCCAGTTTTCCACTATCTGTAATTACCCCACGATAAATTTCCATGAAAGAGTCCTGGTGTTATTCATAGCCATTCTAAAGACTCCTACAGCTTAAGGCTGCACTACTTCCAGTAGCAGGGGAAATGTAAACTCCTCTGGAGTGAAAAGTTCTTTCACCAGACTGTATTCTCAATGATACAGCCTTGCTAAACGTGACTTTTCGCTCACAGTATAACCTCAAACAGGTAAATTCCAGAAGTCTCTCTAGTCTTCCATGCCTATCATATACATACAGATCAGTTATGAAGTGCAGACTGGGAACTATGTCTTCCAGAATTTTCTAAAATTAAGATGCATATCCCACCTGTGCTGGAGATAAGAACAGCCTCAGTGTTTTCAGTTGCTACCCATTTCTTAGGTTTTCAACAGCAGCAGTGTGTACTGTCGAAGATCTATGCAAACTGTTCAATAATGCAATTTCACCCAAACTGAAAAGTCATGGGCAACCATCATTATTCTATTTGGGAGAGTATTAGTGACATGAAGCTCATCATCACTAGTTTTACCACTCTCATCTTAGGGGTCCATTAAATTTAGCCCCATACATTTTTGGAAGATACAACTGTTATATCTGAAGACAAAATCTTCAAACATTATTACTTTGAAGTCTTTGCATCATTCTCATGGTGTTCATTTGACCAGTATTTCATGCTCTTCTGTATTTCCTCACTTCTCTCATATCAGGCCCATAAATCCTTCTCTTTATACTGATGCCTCATTTATAGAGGATTGCTCCATCTTTGTATAAAGTACTGCTCTCACATCTGAGGAGGTTCTGGCCCTACATACTTACGATACAGAGTTGAATCTAAAGCAATGAAACCCATCAATTCTCTCAGTCTTTCCTTACAACTTGACCCACTTCCCTTATGCTGCTATATTGGTTCGTTTTACCTTTTCTATAGGCATCATTTTGGTTTTTGCTCCCAAGATTTGGCTGCTTGTGTGCTCCTTCCACTTGTGAGATCACATATTAGAAGTAACGCTGAGGCACATTACAGTTTAGCCACACACAAGCTTTCATGAGAAAATGGTACAATTACCCTTGAGCCTTAATAAGGTGATTGCTAACTCTGCGGCAAGCAGAAACCTATCAGTCTTGACTGACCACAAAATCTACGCCCATATCTGTCTGACAATGGATTCACTTAAAATACAATAAGAAACAGATTAAACCCTGAACTTACAGATCTTCGATTCTGGTATCTTGATCCACCAAAACCATCAAAAGCTGCACCGCCAGTTCCAGGTCCAATGATGGTTGAAAGATCTGAACCATTGAGAAGAGGATTTTCTGGCCCACCAACACGAGAGGGATCGTTGTTGGCTTTCTCATTGCTGAAAGTACGCCATTCTGATCCTACATCAATTACCCTGCGAATTAAAAACCTAAATCAAAACAAATTTGAAATTCCAAACTATGCCTTTGGAATTTCATTCACTTACAAAATTTCTGTTTTTGCAATACTTAAAATAAACATACCAAAAGAGAGTTTCCCCTTTTAGAAAGTTAAAATACAAGGAGGGGAGGGTTTCTAGCCCCGCACTCCCATCCCCTTTAGTGGCCTTCTATGACACATGAGGAATACATGGGAAGTATTCTTTCTCCCCTATCCCTAGGGATACAAGTAGGAAGACAGGAAAGTGATTGATTCTCAGTGAATGTTGGTTTGCGGCAGGGGTGTGTGATGTCTCCATGGTTGTTTAATTTGTTTATGGATGGGGTTGTTAGGGAGGTGAATGCAAGAGTTTTGGAGAGAGAGGCAAGTATGCAGTCTGTTGAGAGAGCTTGGGAAGTGAGTCAGTTGTTGTTCACTGATGATACAGCACTGGTGGCTGATTCGGGTGAGAAACTGCAGAAGCTGGTGACTGAGTTTGGTAAAGTGTGTGAAAGAAGAAAGCGGAGAGTTAATGTGAATAAGAGCAAGTTTATTAGGTACAATAGGGTTGAGGGACAAGTCAACTGGGAGGTAAGTTTGAATGGAAAAAACTGGAGGAAGTGAAGTGTTTTAGATATCTGGGAGTGAATTTGGCAGCGGATGGAAGTATGGAAGTGGAAGTGAGTCACAGGGTGGGGGGGGGGAGTGAAAATTCTGGGAGCGTTGAAGAATGTGTGGAAGGCGAGAACATTATCTCGGAAAGCAAAAATGGGTATGTTTGAAGGAATAGTGGTTCCAACAATGTTATATGGTTGCAAGGCATGGGCTATGGATAGAGTTGTAAAGACGAAGGTGGATGTGTTGGAAATGAGATGTTTGAGGACAATATGTGGTGTGAGGTGGTTTGATCGAGTAAGTAATGAAAGGGTAAGAGAGATGTGTGGTAATAAAAAGAGTGTGGTTGAGAGAGCAGAAGAGGGTGTTTTGAAATGGTTCGGTCACAGGGAGAGAATGAGAGAGGAAAGATTGACAAAGAGGATATATGTGTCAGAGGTGGAGGGAACGAGGAGAAGTGGGAGACCAAATTGGAGGTGGAAAGAAGGAGTGAAAAAAATTTTGAGCAATAGGGGCCTGAACATACAGGAGGGTGAAAGGCGTGCAAGGAATAGAGTGAATTGGAATGATGTGGTATACCAGGGTCAACATGCTGTCAGTGGATTGAAACAGGGCATGTGAAGTGTCTGAGGTAAACCATGGAAAGTTTTGTGGGGCCTGGATGTGGAAAGAGAGCTGTGGTTTCAGTGCATTATACATGACAGCTAGAGACAGTGTGAACGAATGTGGCCTTTGTTGTCTTTTCCTAGTGCACATGCGGGGGGAGGGGGTTGTCACTTCATGTGTGGCGGGGTGGCGACGGGAATGAATAAAGGCAGCAAGTATGAATTATGTACATGTGCATGTATGTATATGTCTGTGTATGTATATATATATGTATACGTGTATGGACGTGTATGTATATACACGTGTATGTGGGTGGGTTGGGCCATTCTTTCATCTGTTTCCTTGTGCTACCTCGCTAATGCAGGAGACAGCGACAAAGTATAATAATAATCAAAAGAGAGATGCAGGGGTTGAAAAGAGGGCAAATGAGAGTTGGGGGAGTTGGAGTAAGTAAGTATCAGTAAACTTTGAGTGGAATACAATGCTTTGGAGGGACTTTAATAATGTGCAAAACACTGGAGAACAAATGGGAACATCAGTGAAAAGGGCAAAGCAAGAAGTGGTAGCAGGTAGTGATGAAGTGAGGAGATGGATATGGGGTGAGTATTTTGAGGGACTGTTGAGTATGTTTGATGATAGGGTAGCAGATGTTGTGAGTTTGGATCACAGCAGTATTCAAAACGAGAGTCATGGAGAGTGGTTTGGTGAAGAGAGAAGACATGGCGAAAGCTTTATATAAGATGAAATAAGGCAAGGCAGCTGAAGTGGTAATAATGCAGATGAATTTCTTAAGAAAGGGGGTAACTGTGCTGTTGACTGGTGGAATGCATGCATAGTGCCACTGTATAATGGCCAGGAGGTCACATTACAAAAGTATAAGTATGCTGAGAGTAAATGGTACATTGTATGGGATAGTAGTAATTGATAAATTGAAGGAATGTACAGAGCATCAGATTTAGGAAGGAAAGTGGTAGAGAATATGTGGATAAGATGTTTGCTTTCAAGAATGTGAGAAATACTTAAAGAAACAGAGAATCCCATATATGATATTAATGGACCTGGAGAAAGCATATGACAAGAGCTGATAGAGATGCCTTGTGATAGGTCTTAAAAAGATATGGTAAGAGAGGGAAGCTGCTAGAAGTAGTGAGAAGTTTCTATCAAGGATGTAAGGCATGTGCATGAGTGGAAAGAGAGGAGAGTGAGTGGTTCCAAATGAAGACTAGTCTGCAGTGGGGGAGGTGTGATGTCACCATGGTTGTTTAATCTGTTTATGGATGGGGTGGTGAGGGAGGTAAATGCAAGAGTCTTTGGAGTGAGGGAGGAGTATGCAGTCCGTAGGGGATAAGAGGGCCTAGGGAGTGAATTAGTTGTTGTTTGCTGATAATACAACACTGGTGGCCGATTCAAAGGAGAAACTGCAGAAGATGGTAATTGAGTTTGGAAAAGTGTGTGAAATGAGGAAGTAGAGTAAATGTGAGTAAATGCAAAGTTATTAAGTTTAGCTGGGTTGAGTGATATATTAGTTTGGGTGTTAGCTTGAATGGAGAAATAAAGGAGGATGTGAAGTGTTGTATATACCTGGGAGTGGATATGGCAACAAATGGAACCATGAAGCAAAAGTGAGTCATAGAGTGGGTGAGAGAGAAAAAGGTTTCAGGAGCACTGAAGAATATGTACAAGAGAAATTGCTATCTGGGAGGGCAAAAATGGATATGTTTGAAAGTATAGTAGTTTCAGCAAAAATAATTTTACATGGATACAAGGCATGGGCTATAGATGATTTCAGTTGACATTTATGGGTTTGTTTAAATTTGGAGGAGTACAAATCAACCTAATATTTCAATACCACTAGCCCTATTTTTTTCATATCAATCTACAAAATGGATGCATTTGAAAAGTCAGCTATATCCCACCTGTCACCAACCACCAGGCCACACTCTGAGCATATCTGGTCTCCTGCTCGATAATCTTCAATGAGATGAGCTTCAGGATGTTGTGGGCAGCACACTTCATTGAATCGTCCTCTGAAAATAAGTTTCTAAGATAGAGATTTTGACATTAACTGTACCCACTTACATGAATTTCCCTGATGAACCAAAACTAAATGTGCATGCAAAATCTGTTCCTATTAAACATAATTGCCCTTCCTGCCTTTGCAAGGTAGCATTAGGAACGAATAAAAAAATGGCCTCATATAAACATACTGTGTACATTCACCAGGTATCATGTACAAAGCACCAAAACCACAATGGAGCTCCACAGACTAACACCATTGTTTACCTTGTCCACTTCAAATGCCCTTGTTTAGACCATTAAGAGCAAACTGTCACTCCTTGTACACTGCAATGATCAATTCATCCCATCCAATGCAAGCCATTTACCCTCCTGAATGTTAAGGGCTGATACCACAAAACCTACTTGGTTCCATCCTCAGTCTCCCCCTCCCCCTTTTTCCTTCCACTTATGACTGACAAATACTCTGAATTAGTCTTACTTCACCTATCCTCTTCAAATGTCCCAACGTTTTCCATATAACCTGGTCAGCCTTCTTAATCTAACTGTACTCACAACAACAACTCTTTCTCAAAGTTCTATTCCATCCACCATCACCCACCTAATAACTCATATTTTTGTCATGCATTTCCTTTCCAACAAGTCCACTGTCTTCCTTTCTTCTCCATTCAAAACCCAAGATTCACATCTATACAACACAGTCAGATGTTGAGTCCTATACCTTCATATAAGTCCATCTTTGTTCCAAAAGACACAACTTTCATTACACACATTTCACAGTGCACCAAGAACCTTAGTACCATTTTTCCACCTTACAACTCACTTCAGCCCCAAATGTTCCACTTCCATCTGCTTTCTCCAGGTTATCACCATTCAAATTTACACTCACACCATCCTGTCTCACCTCCTAGCTTCACCTCACTCATCTCTTATTTTTGTTAACATACTCTCATCTTTCTCTAATACTCCATCAACAGCTTCTGCAGTTTCTCTCTGAACTCTACCACCATTGCCATGTCATCTTCATCTAGTAAAAATATTACATTATGCATCCATCTATCAACTACCTGTAAGGCTATTCCCATTTAAATGGGATGGATCACAGGCATAAAAACTTTTCATTCAATCACACATATCCTAAACTCATTGTTAGTGTGCTAATGCAAACAAAGGCTGCCACATTAATATCAAACCATCTTAATTTTCACCATGAACAACATTCTAATTCATCATGCAAGACTAATGCCTCAATTCACAAATCCATCTTCAGTCATCCTCATCTGAAACACCTCCAGTCTAAAATAATTCAGAGCATTAGTCCAACCCTTGCAAGATCTAACTCTTCTCATAACATAAACCACAAACTCACTGATCTTTTTCACCAAGCAAATTCATCATACCACTTCAGAATGGTTTTTCAAGTCTTTCTAACAATTTCCACAATAATGAAGTTAACATTCTCAATGGCCACAACATTTTTTTACAACAGAATTTAAATGAGTTTTAACAAAGAGCAAGAAACCATAACCTACTATGTTTTCCCTATCCCTATCAAACAGGATGTATTCTGGAATTGGGTATTCAGTTAGGAAATATCTAATGTTGATATCTAACCAAGAATCCAAAACAGCAATCACGTCATAATTTCCTTCTAATGTTGTTGTCTTGAGACTGGTGAGGAACTGAATAGCAAGTTTAAAAGAGTTTTCCAGTGAGATGGAATGAAGGGGAGTTGGTCCTGGAAATAGTTGATATCTGGGAAAGATACTAACAGAATATTACAAGAACTTGACCCAAACAAGAGTCATGGTCCTGATAAAATTTCATCATGTGTGCGAAAGAGCTGTGCAAATATGTTTGATAGACCACTTGAATTACTGTTCAAGATGTCACTGAAGAAAGGCTGCCACGGGAATGGAAAAGGGCAAATGTTGCACCTATATATATATATATATATATATATATATATATATATATATATATATATATATATATATATATATATTTTTTTCAAACTATTCACCATTTCCCGCGTTAGCGAGGTAGCATTAAGAACAGAGGACTGGGCCTTTGAGGGAATATCCTCACCTGGCCACCTTCTCTGTTCCTTCTTTTGGAAAATTAAAAAAAAAATACGAGAGGGGAGGATTTCCAGCCCCCCGCTCCCTCCCCTTTTAGTCGCCTCCCACGACATGCAAGGAACACGTGGGAAGTACTCTTTCTCCCCTATCCCCAGGGATAAGAAGAGACTAACTTTGGTACATTATACACAACAGCTATTGACTAGATGCATGCAATGAGACACTTGTTTGTTCCTGATGCTAAATAATGAAAGTGGGAAAGGCAAATAGGTGTAAAAATAAGAAAAAAAATTTTGTTTTTACTTACTTACGTGAGTAAAAACAATATACATACATATATACATATATATATATATATATATATATATATATATATATATATATACATATAATCTATCTATTTATTTATTTTGCTTTGTTGCTGTCTCCCGCGTTAGCGAGGTAGCACAAGGAAACAGATGAAAGAATGGCCCAACCCACCCACATACACATGTATATACATACATGTCCACACACGCATATATACATACCTATACATTTCAACATATACATATATATATACACACACAGACATATACATATATACACATGTACATAATTCATATTGTCTGCCTTTATTAATTCCCATCGCCACCTCGCCACACGAAATAACAACCCCCTTCCCCCCTCATGTGTGCGAGGTAGCGCTAGGAAAAGACAACAAAGGCCCCATTCGTTCACACTCAGTCTCTAGCCGTCATGTAATAATGCACCGAAACCACAGCTCCCCTTCCACATCCAGGCCCCACAGAACTTTCAATGGTTTACCCCAGACACTTCACATACATATATGAACTAAGCCCAGGAATAGGGGCTGAACCATGGAACAGTCTCATTAAGGAGCATGGTATGTTAAGGTTCTAGAAAAGATTATCATAAAAGCAAGTGTATGGTTCTCTGTGGAGAAGAAATTTCCTAAGTGAGTAACAGCATGGTTTTAAGGAAAAAAGGTCATGTGTAACTCATCTCTTTAGAATTTTACGAGATAGTAAGCTTAGTCCTAGACAAAAAAAGAAGAGAGAGTGGACTAGCTGTATCTGGACAGCCAGAAGGCACTTGACAATGTACCACATAAGAGGCTGATTATGGAGCTAAATCATAATGCAGGAAAAAGGGAAACTCCTTCATTAAACATTATTCCAGTTAGATGAAACAAAGGATGCAAGTCAGAGGAGCCTTTTCTGGTATGATTTTTAATAACATAAAATAGCTGATAGCAATAATCAAGGAAGTGTTGTTCAGTGAAACAAATTATAGTAATACATTTTTGCAGGTAGAAAAAATTTCATCATTGTAAATTTAAGTCAGTGCTTTAGCAAGGAGGTAAACCTAAAAAGGTAGTTTCATCAACTAGTGAATACCCCTGATGAATTTAAATATACACAGATGACGACAAAAGGCGACGGGAGCGGGGGGCTAGAAACCCTCCCCTCCTTGTATTTTAACTTTCTAAAAGGGGAAACAGAAGATGGAGTCACGTAGGGAGTGCTCATCCTCCTCGAAGGCTCAGATTGGGGTGTCTAAATGTGTGTGGATGTAACCATGATGAGAAAAATGGAGAGAGGTAGTATGTTTGAGGGAAGTAACTTGGATGTTTTGGCTCTGAAATGAAATGAATCTCAAGGGTAAAGGGGAAGAGTGGTTTGGAAATGTTTTCGGAGTAAAGTCAGGGGTTGGTGAGAGGACAAAAGCAAGGGAAGCAGTAGCACTACTCATGAAACAGGAGTGGTGGGAGTATGTGATAGAGTGTAAGAAAGTAAACTTTAGATTGATATGGGTAAAACTGAAAGTGGATGGAGAGAGATGGGTGATTATTGGTGCCTATGCACCTGGGCATGAGAAGAAAGATAACGAGAGGCAAGTGTTTTGGGAGCAGCTGAGTGAGTGTGTTAGTAGTTTTGATGCACGAGACCGGGTTATAGTGATGGGTGATTTGAATGCAAAGGTGAGTAATGTGGCAGTTTAGGGAATAATTGGTGTACATGGGGTGTTCAGTGTTGTAAATGGAAGTGGTGAAGAGAGCTTGTACATTTGTGTGCTGAAAAAGGACTGGTGATTAGGAATACCTGGTTTAAAAAGAAAGATATACATAAGTATACATATGTAAGTAGGAGAGATAGCCTGAGAGCGTTATTGGATTATGTGTTAATTGACAGGCATGCAAATGAGAGACTTTTGGATGTTAATGTGCTGTGAGGTGTAACTGGAGGGATGTCTGATCATTATCTTATGGAGGCGAAGGTGAAGATTTATAGGGGTTTTCAGAAAAGAAGAGAGAATGTTGGGGTGAAGAAAGTGGTGAGAGCAAGTGAGCTTGGGAAGGAGACTTGTGTGAGGAAGTACCAGGAGAGACTGAGTGCAGAATGCAAAAAGATGAGAGCAAAGGACGTAAGGGGAGTGGGGGAGGAATGGGATGTATCTAAGGAAGCAGTGATGGGTTGCACAAAAGATGCTTGTGGCATGAGAAGCATGGGAGGTGGGCAGATTAGAAAGGGTAGTGAGTGGTGTGATGAAGAAGTAAGATTATTATGCAAATGACTGGGAGATGTATAAAAGAAAGAGGCAGGAGGTCAAGAGAAAGGTGCAAGAGGTGAAAAAGAGGGCAAATGAGAGTTGGGGTGAGAGCATATTAAATTTTAGGAAGAATTAAAAGATATTTTGGAAGGAGGTAAATAAAGTGCGTAAGACAAGAGAACAAATGGGAACATCGGTGAAGGGGGCTAATGGCGAGGTAATAACAAGTAGTGGTGATGTAAGAAGGAGATGGAGTGAGTATTTTGAAGGTCTGTTGAATGAGCTAGATGATAGAGTGTCAGATATAGGGCGTTTTGGTTGAGTTAGTGTACAAAGTGAGAGGGTTAGGGAGAATGATTTGGTAAACAGAGAAGAGGTAGTAAAAGCTTTGCAGAAGACGAAAGCCAGCAAGGCAGCAGGTTTGGATGGTATTGTAGTGGAATTTATTAAAAAAGGGGGTGACTGTGTTGTTGATTGGTTGGTAAGGATATTTAATGTATGTATGACTCATGGTGAGGTGCCTGAGGATTGGCACAATGCATGTATAGTGCCATTGTGCAAAGGTAAAGGGGATAAAGGGGAATGCTCAAATTACAGAGGTATATGTTTGTTGAGTATTCCTGGGAAATTATATGGGAGGGTATTGATTGAGAGGGTGAAAGCATGTACAGAGCATCAGATTGGGGAAGAGCAGAGTGATTTCAGAAATGGTAGAGGATGTGTGGATCAGGAGTTAACTTTGAAGAATGTATGTGAGAAATACTTAGAAAAGCAAATGGATTTGTATGTTGCATTTATGGATCTGGAGAAGGCATGTGATAGAGTTGATAGAGATGCTCTGTGGAAGGTATTAAGGATATATGGTGTGGGAGGCAAGTTGTTAGAAGCAGTGAAAAGTTTTTATCGAGGATGTAATGCATGTGTACGAGTAGGAAGAGAGGAAAGTGATTGGTTCCCAGTGAATGACAGTTTGCGGCAGGGGTGCGTGAAGTCTCCATGGTTGTTTAATTTGTTTATGGATGGGGTTGTTAGGGAGGTGAATGCAAGAGTTTTGGAGAGAGGGGCAAGTATGCAGTCTGTTGAGAGAGCTTGGGAAGTGAGTCAGTTGTTGTTCACTGATGATACAGTGCTGGTGGCTGATTCGGGTGAGAAACTGCAGAAGTCGGTGACTGAGTTTGGTAAAGTGTGTGAAAGAAGAAAGCTGAGAGTAAATGTGAATAAGAGCAAGGATATTAGGTACAGTAGGGTTGATAGACAAGTCAATTGGGAGGTAAGTTTGAATGGAGAAAAACTGGAAGAAGTGAAGTGTTTTAGATATCACTTCCCATGGGACCAAACCATTTCAAAACACCCTCTTCTGCTCTCTCAACCACACTCTTTTTATTACCACACATCTCACTTACCCTTTCATTACTTACTCGATCAAACCACCTCACACCACATATTGTTCTCCAACATCTTAGTTCCAGCACATCTACCCTCCTCCGCACAACTCTATCTATGGCCCACACCTCGCAACCATATAAAATTGTTGGAACCACTATTCCTTCAAACATACCCATTTTTGCTTTCCAAGATAACGTTCTCGACTTCCACACGTTTTTCAATGCTTCCAGAACTTTTGCCCCCTCCCCCACCCTATGATTCACTTCCGCTTCCATGGTCCCATTCGCTGCCAGATCCACTCCCAGATATCTAAAACACTTCATTTTCTCATGTATTTTTCCATTCAAACTTATCTCCCATTTGACTTGACCCTCAACCCTACCGTACCTAATAGCCTTGCTGTTATTCACATTTACACTCAGCTTTCTTCTTTCACATACTTTACCAAATTGTCACAAGCTTCTGCAGTTTCTCACCGAATCAGCCACCAGTGCTGTATCATCAGCAAACAACAACTGACTCACTTCCTAAGCCCTCTCATCCACAACAGAGTGCATACTTGCCCCTCTTTCCAAAACTCTTCCATTCACCTCCCTAACAACCCCATCCATAAACAAATTAAACAACCATGGAGACACCACGCACCCCTGCCACAAACCAACATTCACTAAAAACCAATCACTTTCCTCTCTTCCTACATGTACATATGCCTTACATCCTCGATAAAAACTTTTCACTGCTCTAGCAACTTGCCTCCCACACCATATATTCTTAATACCTTCCACAGAGCATCTCTATCAACTCTATCATATGACTTCTCCAGATCCATAAAGCTACATACAAATCCATTTGCTTTTCTAAGTATTTCTCACATACATTCTTCAAAGCAAACACCTGATCCACACATCCTCTACCACTTCTGAAACCACACTGCTCTTTCCCAATCTGATGCTGTGTATATGCCTTCACCCTCTCAGTCAATACCCTCCCATGTAACTTCCCAAGAATACTCGACAAACTTATACCTATGTAATTTGAGCACTCACTTTTTTCCCCTTTGCCTTTGTACAATGGCACTATGCAAGCATTCCGCCAATCCTCAGGCACCTCACCATGAGTCATATATACATTAAATAACCTTACCAACCAGTCAACAATGCAGTCACCCCCTTTTTTAAAAATTCCACTGCAATACCATCCAAACCTGCTGCCTTGCCGGCTTTCATCTTCCGCAAAGCTTTTACTACCTCTTTTCTGTTTACCAAATCATTCTCCCTCACCTTCTCACTTTGCACAAGACCTCGACCAAAACACCCTATATCTGCACATTCAACAAACCTTCAAAATACTCACTCCATCTCCTCACATCACCACTACTTGTTATCACCTCCCCATTAGCCCCCTTCACTGATGTTCCCATTTGTTCCCTTGTCTTATGTGTAAAATAAAGAAATATGAAATTACACAGAGCTAAGGTGTTTATATACCTGATTCTTAATACAGAATGGTTATGCAATAGTTAGAGGGGAAAATGTGTAAAAAGGAGGAGAGTTCTGCAACTTTGTCATGCAAACGATGGAGGACCCAAACTGATCAAGCCCCTTTTGGCTGGCCTCCTCACAGAAAACATGATTAATCTCTACATACATTACTGTAGTCAAAATGTACCAATCATACCTATGACTGAGCAACCTACTTGCCAAAGAATGTTAAAAAGATGACAAACCAACTAGCCATTTGTATGACCATCAGCCTCTTATACACTGACAGTGCATGCGATCCACTTCAGCAGACCAATTTAACAGGGTAAATCTTTAATCTACTTCAGCAGATCATTTTAACATTGGTAAATCTTTACATCTCTGATACTACAGGAGACTAGGTGAGGTTTTCATAGGTTTAGCTGATTTTTCTATAGTGTTTTACCTATAAAATCCTGTATTTTTTCCCTAATAAGCATAGACCTTACCTAATACTGCAGGATAAAATATACTGCTCCAAATCATCCTTTGAATACCTTGCTGTATTCCCTACACACTACTTTAGTCATGAACAAAATCCCAAAAGATCCAAAGCTTCTTTTGATTATATGGTTACATATGTAATTACCAAGTTCTTAAAACTCAACCTTTCACATAACTCACATCAACATGGGAGAGTTAATACCAACCCCTCAGAAAGTTCTATATTCAATCTAGATTTTGCAATGCAGTCATAATGTACCTTGTAAAGGCATTGTCTATATTACCAACATATCACCACTGGTAGATCAAGCAGTATTATGCTGAAATTTTCTTTATCCTTACTTTATTACCAGACAGTTCGATTATTCTTTGATGAAAAAGTTTCTGAAAACTCCAATTCATGATAATATCAGTTATCATGAGCTTTAAATTTCCATTTCATTAATTCTACCACAGTCAAGGAGATCTAATCCATTAATTCTTGAAGCACAGAAAGAACGTTGGATTAAAACTATCAATTATCCTTTCCTTACCTAACTCCTAACCAAAGGGCTCTACCCTAAGCCCTCCCCGACCCCAACATACCTATAGGAAATCATACCATATAAAACAGGACAATATTATAAATCCAGAAATAAAAGTGACAGGGGAAAATAAACAATGTCGGGATAATGGGGTTCAACCCGCTGGTGACGAAATATATGTCTAATTTACTCACAAAATAACCACTGTATACCTTGAAACTACTCCAGCATCTGATAAATCACGCAACTTGCCCAGTCAACTAGATCTTTCCATCCATCTTGTGCTTTGTATCACAACCCCAATGAAATCTACAATTGAATTCTTATGGCTTATATTACGTCGGATCTATTTTTCTTCTTTCACTCTCAGTATAGGTATTTTCTGTGCACGTGTTCAGTCAACGAACAGCTGCAAACATGTCTGTATAGGAATCGGCGTCTATGTGACTAACAAATGGGACTGGGTTGAGCCAGACGCTGGCTGCAGAATAACGGATGTGGGTGTCTTTTCTTTGTGCCACAGCGCGACAGGAGCTTCACTATATTATAGATTTGTACTTTAGTACCTCGTGGATCACATTATCAAACAGATGAAGACCCCATTCTAAATCAACAGGAAGACAACTTATCAGAATGGTAAACATACCTGTTCGCCATGTTTACGTCAAACGAAACTGACTCCAGTCCAAGGACGATTTGACGAAATCCAAATGCATACGTTTCTTTAATGCTTGTATGCTTATTCAAGAATGATGCAGACTTGCCGAGTGCTATTTTTTTTTCAATATCTTGATTGATAGAATTGGAGTGAAAAACAATCTTAGACCGTTAAATAGCAACAAAATGATTTACATTAAATAACAACCGACAACTCAACATTTCAAGTGAAAGATTCATTCTTTTACGGCGCCAATGTTTCGAGCTTTAAGATATATATAATGAAAAAGAAAACAAAAAGCAGACTAAATGATACAATCAAATATTTCTATTTTTAGAAAATCGTTTACACATACAGAATCAAATAAAAAAAACTTTTTTGTATGACAAACTGTGTTTATCACTTGAGATCATTTCACTTCAGTCCAAGTTATATTTTGGGAGGTGTATACCTTGGCAGGGCACTTCCATTTTTCTGTTAATGTATCAAATTTAGTGTATTCTGGCCTGTTATGTATAGGTATTTTGAAAGTTTATTCTTTTCATTGTCGTCTTTCCTCCTGTCCTTTTTCGCTTAATTTCCAACATTTATAGATTAATTCTTTCTCATCTCCCACATTCTTATTCCTAAATACGAGTTGTCCAATCAATATATTTTGTTCTTTGCAAGGTTGTTACAATTCTGGCTTCCGTCTTGTTTCATTGAATGATAGGTCATTTGTTCTAAATTTATACTGTATTACAGATGGTGGCCCATTATCATATAATTTTTCTTTAATATATTCCTTCCATTTCCGATAGACTTTCATTTTCTTTTTGTCTCCCATCTCCCCGCTCTATTTTTCTGTATCATATTTTATTTTTGTTTACATTGTTTGTATCATTTTGTGAAGCTTACAATATCATATCTATGTTTCCTGAAGTTACGTTTCTGTCCTTTTTTTTTATCCATTTCCCTTTCCTTTCCGCTCCCATTTCCTATCCCATTCTTGTAAGTAGTGCATTACCATTTTCTCTCATTATATACTGAATGTACGTTATATGTGCTGCAAGTTGTTAGCTGAGGCACCTATTTCTCTTACTGTGGCCTCATGAGTATATTTTGATGTTCCTGGGATTTGTCTATTTATAGCACTTTTTTACTTTCTGTGGAGCATCTATTTCTATATGTTTTGTCATTTGTTTCTTGCACGTGAGGAATTTTACTTCTCATATGATTTCTTTATATATTCAATTTTATTTGTATTACAGTATTTTGTTCCTTGTTTCGCTTTCAAGTTAACAGTATGTTTCTGTTCAGCTGGAAAATACATTCCAGTATTACTTTCATTTTTTACCTTGAGATTCCTTACATCTTTATTTTCTGTTTCCTCATTCCACATTATATCTACATCATTCAATTTTTTTGGGGGTAAATACCACTCCAACAATTAATTTACTCACATTCAGCCTCATATGTCATCATTTCTCCACTTTCTTTAAAGAGTTTTATCATAGTCTGTTTCATATCGTTTTTTCTCAGTTCGTTTATGTATTTCCATTTTGTGCCATTGGAACTTTCCCTCTCATTTACTTCACTTGCTATTTTATCTTCATTTTTAAATATTTCCTCATGTTTATTTGTACCAATTTCTTTTGTTTTACTCATGGTACTTTAAGTCTTTATTTTTTTCCTCTTCATTTGGTGCATTGCTCATTTGCCTTTTTAATTGGTTTCTAAATTTCACGACTTTTCTAAATGTGTGATTCATCCCTGGTTACTCTTTGTCAATTCTTCAGTTTTCATCTTTCTCCTCTTATATACACTTGTTAGTTTTTCATCTGTTGTTTCATCTATAATATTACTAAACTACTCTATTGTGCATATTTCATTTCTCTTTGATTTATATCTACTGTTTCTTGAAGCAACACATAATTCTTCTCCCTTTGAAAAATGATTGATAGAAATAATAACAATTCATGTAGGCAACCCTGTTGCCTACATGTGTATTTTCCATATCTAGTTTTGCCTGCCCATATCTAAATGATTGTAGGCTATTGTCATATTTTTGTGCTTAAGAAAGATCTTACACTGTTTACCCTTATCTATTTACTCATTTTCATCATAGTCTTGGGTCCACAGGGATAAGCATATTGCTGCTTTAACCAGAAATGACTCAGGCTGATTCCTTGCGAGATTTTTGAAGAGACTGAAATGGGTGAAGGAACGTAGATAATACGATAATGATTTACTTGTATGCACAAGTAGGGCGTCGATTGCGACATGTAAGAAATAGCCAAAGAGCAAGAACTGTGAAATGGTAAACCTTTTTATTCAAACAAAAGGTGCGGTGCAATTCACGTAAACTCTGTTAGGTTTATGAAGAGGTAGTACAATTTCAAACATTCTTTGAGTAATCTTTAGGTGCTTAGGTCTGGCTGTACAACCCAATGCAGGGAGAAAGGTTTTGTCATTAGAACTATTAAGCCATAACGAAGTGCCGTAATGCATCATGAAAAAACTGTTTGATGTGATTCATCACATCTATGGAATCAGAATATGAAATACAATGAATACTGAGGCAAAACCCCCCCCCAGTACATTCACTTTCTCAGCTATACCATTTTAGAAGTCAATGGGGACGGAAGGCAGCTTTCCTTTCAGTTAGGATTTTCATTTTCACTATAATTTACCTGCATTTGTTATTCAAAATACAGAGTTTCAAGATAAGGGATTGGGAGGTAGATGTTGCAACTGACCAGGACAGGGCTGTATGCAGACGCTCATGACAGTTAAAGTTTCAGCTAGCGAGGAATAACACTGATAAAACATTTGGTTATCAGCATCTATCTAACATGCTTTTCAATCTGCTGCGTTGTGACGTCAATATTAGATTACCAGTATCTAACATATTTTCCCACCGGCTACTTTGTGATGCCAGTCAGAGGCATATATTTAATCTTTTTTCGAGCATTGCTCTGTCCCCAGGAAAGGTGTAGAGACAATTGCACTGAGACCACATCAATTATAAAGATATTCCTTAAAGCGTTCTCTAATGCATATACGTCCAGTGATTACTAGACTCCGGTTGCACCACTTGTAGAAAGGAAAACAATATGTCGAAATAATGATAGTCTGTAGTACAAGACATCACTACATCCTGTAGTTCCCGTTTTCTACACCGGGGTAACACAGAAAATGCAATTCTTTTAATTTGAGGGGTGCCTATAATATCAGGCCAAAAGCACTGGCACAACTGCAGATTTTTTTTGCTCTATTATTTCCTCTGTGGAATGTACTATATGTGCAGATCCATGTACCTATCTTGGGAAAATTTATTACGTCTTACTCTCTGGAAGTGCGGTGAAACAAAGCTTTAACATGTGAGGCTCGTAACCATGCATGGCTAACTATTGCATAACCCTTGCACAAAGCAACTTACTCTATCACCTCTCCAACTGTGACCTTAAAACTTGACCCACATTCACTACAGTGCGTTGTTACTTTTCGCATTCTCTTCTGTAGATATTTTAGCTTTCATCTAAAACTTACTAAACCCTTTACGGCAGCGTTGCGTAATTATAGCATAGGCTTTTATAACCTGAAAGCAGTCATTGTTTTTGTCTGTTTCCACACCAATGAGATCTGATGCTCTTTATTTACTATTTTTTTTTCATTGGAACTACTATCTGCCTCACCTCAAACATCGTTAAAATTTATTAGAACATTGTTTCCCTTTTGATATATTTTTCGTTCATGTTTCAGCTCATAACGAGGGCTGACTTCAGTGACTAACATTAAGAAATATATTTTTTCAGTTTTTATTTACCTTTTAATTACTAACTTCTATATTTTCTCTCTAGTACTCTTGTAATTTTATTAGTCTGTGAAACCACTTACCATGCAACACACACCTCTTTGATCTCTGCTCGCTCTCTCGCCTCCATCTATTTAAGATGTCCATGTAATACCCGTCTCTGTAAAGACCTTACGAAACTTCCCAGTGGCCGTAGTTCTACTTTTAGCTTGTGGAAGTGAGCAGTCATATATATTTTTCCTTGAAAAACAATTATTCAGTTCAACACACTATCCTTCGATAATCCTTTTGATGTCTGGTTTTCGTGTCCTTCCTTTGGTTTCTCCACATCAACACCGACACAGACTAGGCTCCTTATGACCACTTTCCCCAAGCGATGTCTGTTGATTATGAAAATGGGATTCAATATCAGTAACTTGCCAGTGCCTTGTGTGTGTTAACTAGCATGAAGGAACACGGTCTTTTTGTTTAGTTTCCTTTATGAACATATCAGAATACTTGACCGATATCTTTATGGTTAAATTCCCCATTATGGGACCCTTCCACCATACTGCAGAGGAATGTTGTTGGTTTTAGGCACCATGTTAAGTGTAACTTACTCTTGGTTTAACCTGTTACACAGTCCACGACTCTAATGTGGGAGAAATGCTTCCTAACTTCCCCTTGTATACTTTTCTTGTTTAACTTCCCACTGTGGTATCTTGTTCGGGAGTCTTTTAATATCAGAGTTCTTTTTCAACTTCACCATGGCATTAAAAATGAAACTATTTCTATGTCTCCCATCAATTTTTTCTAACCAGGTGGACAGATTCAGGACTTTTTTTTCTCTCTCTCTCTTTGTAGCACAGTTAGGTACATTGTTACCATTCTTCCTGCATTCCTTTGGAACCACTTTTGCCACCGTGTGCTCTTAAATTATGCTGCTGCACCATATTCCAGGACAGATGTACATCCTGTGAACCTTCCTGAATATCTCATTGACCATATACTTAAACGTGATTTCAACCATGACCTTCAAAGCCTTGTACAACACTCCATGTCGCAGCAACGACATCAGCAGCTTCATGGAGCCATTGGCTGGTAGATTAATTGTCAGGCCTCCCACCACCGGCAAAGTAATCAGAACACAGGAAGTTTGACGTTTTCTTCAGAAAATTCGACATCATAAGGAAGCAGCATACTCTGATGATAGCTTCAGACATAAATCATACATCTTAAAAATAAGTTGCCCCAAGTAAGTCGTGCATACTTTTGGTGCTGCAGTGACTGAGGAGTGGAAAGGAGAGGAGACAATATACCATTCAGCCTACTTAAATATGTGGCATTTATAGATCTGGAGTAGGCATATGTGATGAGGTTGATTGAGATGCTTTGTGGAAGGTCTTAAGAATATATGGTGTGGGAGGAATGGTGCTGGAAACAGAGAAGTATTTAATAAAGCATGTATGGCTTGTGTTCAAGTAAGAACAGTGAGTCACTGGGTGAGGGAGGAGGCAAGGTTCTGGGGTTGCTAAAGAATGTGGAAAGAGAGAACATTATCTGGGAGGGCAAAATGGGTATATTTGTAGGAATAATAGTATAAACATTACATGGATGTGAGGCATAAGCTATAGATGGGGCTGTGCATTGGCAGGTGGATATGTTGGAAATTACATGTTTGAGGACAATATGCGGGGTGAGGTGGTTTGATCAATTAAGTAATGAAAGGGTAGGAGAGATTGTGTGGTATAAGAAGAGGTAGGGGTTGAGAGAGCAGAAGAGTGTGTTTTGAAATGGTTTGGAAATATGGAGAGAATGAGTGAGGAAAGGTTGACAAAGAGGATATATGTCAAAAGTGGAGGGAACAAGAACAGGGAAACCAAATTGAAGATGGGAGTGAAAAAGATTTTGAGTGATCGGGGCCTGAACATGCAAGAAGGTGAAAGGTTTGCACAGGATAGAGAATGGGAACATTGTGTTGTATACTTGGATTGACATGTGCTGTCAATGGACAGGGCATTGAAGCGGCTGGGGTAAACCATGGAAAGTTCTGTGGGGTTTGGTTGTGGATCCAGAGCTGTGGTTTGAGTGCATTACATATGACAACTAGATAATGGATATTAACAGATGAGGCCTTTCTTTGTCTGTTCCTAGCACTACCTCACTAATGTGGGAAATGGCAATCAAGTATACAAAACAAATTTTTTTTTCTTTTTTTTTTTTTTTTTTGCTTTGTCGCTGTCTCCCGCGTTTGCGAGGTAGCTATGTAAAATATCATTATCATCAATGTTCATTGTACCTGGGCATGTTAAGAAAAATCATGAGAGGCAAGTGTTTTGGAAGCAGCTGTGTCTCAGTAGCTTTGATGTAAGAGACCAGATATTAATGATGGGTGATTTAAGTGCGAAGTCAAGTAATGTGGTGATTGAGGGTATAATTGAAGGGGCATGGGGTATTCACTATCATGAATGGATATGGTGAACAGCTTGTAGAATTGTGCTGAAAAAAGACTGGTGATTGGAAATACAGTACCTGGTTTAAAATGATGGAAATACGCAACCAAATAACCTTACTTTTATTCTCATTTACTCTCCTGTTTTCACACACCCTTCCAAACCCAGTCACCAACTTCTGCAGTTTCTCACTCTAATCTGCCAAAAGTGCTTTATCATCAACAAGTAACAACTGACTCACTTCCCAGCCCCTTTCATCTCCCATGGACTGCATACTTGCCCTTCTCTCCAAGACCTGCATTCATCTCCCTCACCACCCCATCCATACACAAATTGAACAACCATGGTGATATCGCACACTCCTACAACTCAGAACCATTCACTCTCCTATTTCTAGTTGTACACAAGTCTTACACTCTTTGCAGAAACCTCTCATTTTTTCTAACAGCTTTTCTTCCACATTGCATACTCTTAAGACCCTATCATATGCCTTATTCAGATCCAAAAATGCCATGTACAAAGCAGTCCTTTTTTCTAAGTATTTTTCAAATGCATTCTTTAAAGTAAATACCTGATCCATACATCCTCTACCAAACCACAATGTTCTTCCCCATTCTAACATGTTCTGTACATACCTTCATCCTCAAAATCATTACCCTCTCATACAACTAACCAGGTATACTTAACAAACTTATACCTCAGTAGTTTGAACACTCACCTGTATCCCCTTGCCTTTGTACAACAGCATCATGCATGAATTCTGCCAGTCCTCAGGCACCTCACCACGATCCACATATACACTGAAAATCTTTGCCAACCAATCAACAACACAGTCATCCCCTTTTTTTAATAAATTCAACTGCAGTTCCATCCTCTCTACTTGTCTTGCCATATTTCATTTTACATAAGGCTTTCACAGCCTCTGCTCTTATCTCCAAACCACTCTCCGTGACTCGCTTCACATATCACCCTAACCCATATACCCTACATCTGCCACTTTATCATCACACACATTTAACAGTCCTTCAAATTATTATCTCCATCTCCTCCTCACTCCATCATCACACCTTTTGCCCCCTTCACCTATGTCCCCAATTGTTCTCATGTCTTTCACATATTACTGAACTCCTAAATGTTTTCCCATCTCCCTAAAGTTTACCAATACTTGCCCACCCTAACACTCATTTGCCCTCATTTTCAACCCCTGTACCTTCCTCTTGACCTTGTGGTGCTTTCTCTTATACATCTGCCAATCATTTACTCCCCTTCCCTGTAAGTATTGCCTAATGCCTCTCTTTTTTCTTTCACTAGACTTTTCTTCATCCCACCATTTACTACGCTTTTTAATGTCCGCTTCCCTGTACTACTTACAAAAAAAAAAAAAAAAAAAAAAGTGCATGGTATTTCCTTATGAATCAATGAATCAAGAGGTATGTATTTGCATTAACACATTAAAAGCAGTGAGTAGTTTTTATCAAGGGAGTAAGGCATGTGAGTGAGTAGGTAGGAAAGAGCGTTCGAGGTTCCAGATGATGGTGGGTCTATGTCAGGGGTCGTGTGATGTCGCCATTGTTGATAAATTTGTTCAGGATTGGGTGGTGAGGGAAGCAGATTCCAAAGTCTTGGAGACAGGGGGAGCATATGCAATCTGTAGGGGGTGAAAGGGCCTGAAGGCAAGTTGCTGGTGGTGAGTGAGAAACTGCAAAAATTGATGTCTGAGTTTGGAAAAAAAGTGTGAGAGGAGAAATTTTTAGAGAAAATTTGACTTAAAGCAAGGTTAACAGTAAATAAAAGCAAGGATATTAGGTTTATCAGCACAAAGAGACAGGTTATTTGAGAAGCAAGATTGAATAGAGAAAGCATAAAGGACATGAAGTGTTACAGATACCTGGGAGTGGACATGGTAGCAAATGGAACCATGCATGCAGAGGCGAGTTATAGGGTGAGTGAGGAATGTGTGCTGAGGTCACCATCTGAGGGGGCAAAAATGAGTATGTTTGAAAGTATAAATGAAGTCTCAATGATGTGTCAAAAGGAGAGGGGAGAAGATGGGAGAGACCAAACTGAAGGTGGAAGGATGGGGGTGAAAAAGATTTTGAGTGCTCAAGGCCTGAATATGCAGGAAAGTGAGAGGTGAATTGGAGGGATGTGGTATAGAAGGGGTGATATGATATCACTGGTTTGAACCAGAGCATATGAAGCTCCTTGGGAAAGCCATGAAAAACGGTCTGTGGGGCCTAGTTGTTGGTAGGGGGCAGTGGTTTTGGTGTATTACACATAACTAGAGAATAGACATAAGCAAGAGAGGCCTTTGTTCCTGTTGCTACCTTGCTAGAGTGAGAGATGGTGAATGAGTGTGAAAGAAAAGAAAGAACATCATTTAACAGATTGGCCAGTCATATGTAAGGGCAGTGTGTGCATGGATGATATGATACAAGCAACAATGGGTACTACAGGAATAAAGAATCCCTAAGAAAGGTGCACTCTGTCCACTGTGGTCACTAGCAGGTTAAAGGCCCCAAGGCATCTCCTATGACAAATCCTTTGTTTGGGTTGTCATCTATGAACAGCCAATACAACCTTCAGTTTGTGTGTAATTCAACTCATTTCAGGAAAGCATGTCTCAGTCAAGGTCAGTACTACCCTAATAAGTTTGCCTCAACCTTGGACAAAGTAACTGAAAGTGTTGAAGATAGTATGGCAACACAAAAATCTTAAACGATACATATGAAAGGCGTACATGGGATTGAGAGAACTGGAATGATGTGGTATACTGGGTTGATGTGCAGTCGATGGACTGAACAGGGCATGTGAAACATCTGGGGTAAACCACGGAAAGGTCAGTGGGGCTTGGGTGCGGATAGGGAGCTGTGGTTTCACTGCATTATGGATGAGAGCTAGACAATGGATGTGAGCAGATGTGGCCTTTCTATAATGTTCCTGTTGCTATCTCACTAATGCAAAAAATGACAATCAAGTATGAAAAACAAAATATATACATATACACAGCAGTGCTGGTGACTGATTAGGGTAAGAAACTGCAGAAGTTGGTGACTGAGTTTGGTAAAGTGTGTGAAAGAAGAAAGCTGAGAGTAAATGTGAATAAGAGCAAAGTTATCAGGTTCAGTAGGGTTGAGGGACAAGTTAATTGGAAGGTAAGTTTGAATGGAGGAAAACTGGAGGAAGTGAAGAACACTTCACTTCCAGTTTTTCTGGGAGTGGACTTTGCAGTGGATGGAACCATGGAAGGGGAAGTGAGACACAGGGTGGGGGAGGGGGCGAAGGTTCTGGGAGCAATGAAGAATGTATGGAAGGCGGGAACGTTATCTCGAAGAGCAAAAATGGGTATGTTTGAGGGAATAGTGGTTCCAAAAATGTTATATGGGTGCAAGGCATTGGCTATAGATAGGGTTGTGCAGAGGAGGGTGGAAGTGTTGGAAATGAAATGTTTGAGGACAATAATATGTGGTGTGAGGTGGTTTGATCGATTAGGTAATGAAAGGGTAAGAGAGATGTGTGACAAAAAGGAGGAATGTGGTTGAGAGAGCAGAAGAGGGTATTTGAAATGGTTTGGTCATATAGAGAGAATGAGCGAGGAAAGATTGACAAAGAGGATATATAAGCAGAGGCAGAGGGAACGAGGAGAAGTGGGAGACCAAATTGGAGGTGGAGGGATGGAGTGTAAAAGATTTTGAGCAATCAGAGTCTGAACATGCAGGAGGGTGAAAGGTGTGCAAGGAAGAGTGAATTAGAACGATGTGGTATACCAAATTCAATGTGCTGTCAATAGACTGAACCAGGACATGCGAAGCATCTGGGGTAAACCATGGAAAGTTTGTGGGGCCTGGATGTGGAAAGGGAGCTCTGTGCTTTCAGTGCATTACACATGACAGCTAGAGACTGAGGATGTTTATGAGTAAACTGAGTCAGCTTGCATTTACATGGAAATGGTAAAAAGTTAAATAAAAGATATCACTCTTCCTTTCTCTAAATTGGTATCATGAATTAACTCAACCAGGTGGACTGATGATATTTCTTTCCATACATAGCATTACAATTCTCTCACCATCACATTCTCATGGAAACTTAAAATATGGACTCAAAGAGTTTTGCGACAGAAAACCAGATTTTAATTCATTCATTTCTCAGTATATTACATATCAATACCATTATCCTTTTTTTTGCTATATACTTATGTAAAAGAGACAAATTACACTACTGCAGTCACGGAAGATTTGAAGTTTTCCATTTTTTCGTGATGACATCAAAGCACAACAGTGTGTAAAACATGACCGATAAAAGGCAAATTTTAATGTTGTTACACATAATTATTCCTGATAACCATGAGGATTAAAAATTACTATGTGTAAAACCTTTTATTATGTGCACTAAGTCAGTGCAATCCGGAATGCTCATACACACACTTCACAAAAATTGTTACCCATATCAAAAAATGGATTGAGCACATGGCAATCAAAGAAAAAGTAATCTTTTCAAAGGAGTTTGTGCCCTGCTTTGAACTTCAACAGCATCATCATGCTTACAAAAGAATTACAGATACAAAATTCTATGAAACTTAGCATATGCTTTTTTTTGCCATGAACAGAGAACTTCTGGGATGAAAGTACAATAATTACTGCAGAGACTATCAACACCTTATCTTTAGATATGTTCAACAAAATTTAACCCACACTTAACCTAAGCACTTGATGTAACCTATGCAAATCTAGGTCTTTATAAAACAATCCTCCATAACAAAAGACTATCACATTCACAGCTTTTGCAATGACAATATTCTTGTCAAAATACAACTGGTTTATCTGCAGTTTGATCAAAGTACTGTAGCTTTGCAAAAGCATTGCAGGAGCTATGTACAAAAATACACCTTGAAATATAGTTTTTATATACAAGACCATTGTGACGAAGGCAATATAAATAACCCTTAAGAGAGCAAAGAAAAGTGAAGGTTTTCCAGATGAAGGCCTGAATTGTGGTGCCCATTAAGATTTACCAAACAACTAAAACTGGGCTGCTGGGCTATTCACATAGATTAACAAAATTGGCTAGATCTTATGAAAGTCAGATAATACCAGTTATCTTGCATATAATTAACAATACCTTGTAATAATCCAAAACAAAGAGCAGAGCACCTTCAACATATACATAATGTCTGAACACAATTTCCAAGAAATTTATCCAAATACTGCATTGGACTTGGTATCAAAATTGACCTACTTAGTCATTTTACTATACACTAATTTATTTGTAAAACATGGCTCTAAGCCCCTCTGTTTGGCAAGTCTTTAACTTTGTAGATCCTAACTATCCAATGCTCTGTAGTGTATGCTTCTTCAAGCACATCGAGTTCAAAATCTTTGTTACCAATTTCAACATTGCGAACCCTATCATATCCTGGAGGTTTTCCTGTAAGAAAACATTAATGATTATCAAATTTTACTGTACTATATTCTTATATATGTTATTAGTATATGCATTAGTACATAACTTGAAGAAGTTACAAAAGATTAAGCATTCTTTGGTAGAAAGACTGCATGGGAAGGTATGTGTAGAAAGGGTGTGTTAGCATGATCATGCTATGTACACCAAGTACATTCATAAGGGGGAAAGCAATTCAGCATTCAAAATTTCTAAGAAAAATGACAAAACATCATAAAAAGACTAAATATTCATAAATGATTAGAGAGCATATCATAGCTCATTAAATGAATTTCCTTCCAGTATATCTCATAGAATGAGTACATAAATTCTCAAATGCTTAGAGTAACAAACAATGAGAAGCAAATCACTGGACCACATACAACATACAGCCAGCACTCTCAAACCAAAAAACAAACATATTACACTTGGGAAAAAAAGAGTGCTTTGAACATATGGTGTGAATTTTCTGTATTAGTTATATTCATAATCTGTGTGAGTTTGCATTCATTTATCTGGAAAAAATCAATTTCAAAAATGACTTTTTGGGCGAGAAGGAGCTTCAACTTGTAAAATACAAAATATATATTTGCTTACATTCTCTTATCATCATCAGCAGCAAAGACCTTAAAAATGGCTAAATAAAACTACCTGAACTTATCACATTCTCCTCAGTAAACTGCAACCAAGTGATTTCTAACCATGAGCAGAGAAAACACAAATCCACTAATCCAGTCAAGCCCATGCTTGGCTGACTAACGATTAACTACATTCCTAAAGGATATCACATGTTCAGTTGCAATGAATACACCAGCTAGCATTTCATCTATACATGTTTACAAAGGACCTAACTTCATATCAAAGTCTGTTATGTGAAAGACAGGTTTCATTCCCCACCACAGAGTAGGGGTAAATGATTACATCCTCCTCATAAAACTAAAGTCATGACAGCAGCAAGTCTTCCACTTGTCATTTCACATAATAATTGTGTAATAAAACTGTTTTGAATGCAATTGTAAACAAGTGGAGTGATAAAGTATGCCTGAGTTTAATGCCTTTCAAGTCATTACTGTGTGTATATGTTTCTCAATGTACAGGAAGGGCAGCCCTCTAAACCTGGTATTGCAAGGTTTTAATTATTTTTTCCTTACCATAAGCCTTGAAGAATGTAGATTAAATGAGAAAACTAAAATTGAAGTGCACTCTGCACAAGCTTTTCAGACAACTTAATCTGTTTCTGTCCTTAACTAAAACGATCACATGAAAAATCTAACCCTATAGCATTTTTCATTCAATATCCACCCACTACAGTCCTGGAAAACAGCCAAAAACACTTGAAATATATCTCTATATAAATGAAAGGGTAAGAGAGATGTGTGGTTATAAAAAGAGTGTGGTTGAGGAAGCGGAAGGGGATGCATTGAAATGGTTTGGTCACATGGAAAGAATGAGTGAAGAAAGATTGACAAAGAGGATATATGTGTCAAGAGGTGAAGGGAACGATGAGAAGTGGGAGACCAAATTGGAGGTGGAAGGATGGAGTGAAAAAGATTTTGACCGATTGGGGCCTGAACATACAGGAAGGTGAAAGGCGTGCAAGGAATAGAATGAATTAGAATGATGTGGTACACCGGGGTCGACGTGCTGTCAATGGATTGAACCAGGGCATGTGAAGCATCTGGGGTAAACCATGGAAAGTTTTGTGGGGCCTGGATGTGGGAAGGGAGCTGTAGTTTTGGTACATTACACATGACAGCTAGAGTCTGAGTGTGGACGAATGTGGCCTTTGTTGTCCTTTTCTAGCATAGCAATACCCCGCATGCACGCAGGGGGAGAGGGGTGTCATTTGATGTGTGGCGGGGTGGCGGCAGGAATGGATGAAGGCAGCATGTATGAATATGCACATGTGTATATATATATATATATATATATATATATATATATATATATATATATATATATATCATCCCTGGGGATAGGGGACAAAGAATACTTCCCACGTATTCCCTGCGTGTCGTAAAAGGCGACTAAAAGGGGAGGGAGCGGGGGGCTGGAAATCCTCCCCTCTCGTTTTTTTTTTTTTTTTTTTTTTTTTTTTTTTTAATTTTCCAAAAGAAGGAACAGAGAATTGGGCCAGGTGAGGGTATTCCCTCAAAGGCCCAGTCCTCTGTTCTTAACGCTACCTCGCTAATGCGGGAAATGGCGAACAGTTTGAAAGAAAAGAAAAGATATATATCTATGTATATTATCCCTGGGGATAGAGGAGAAAAAATACTTCCCACGTATTCCCTGCGTGTCGTAGAAGGCGACTAAAAGGGGAGGGAGCGGGGGGCTGGAAATCCTCCCCTCTCATTATTTTTTTTTAATTTTCCAAAAGACGGAATAGAGAAGGGGGCCAGGTGAGGATATTCCCTTAAAGGCCCAGTTCTCTGTTCTTAACGCTACCTCGCTAACACGGGAAATGGCGAATAGTTTGAAAGAAAAGAAAGATCTGTGTATGTATATGTATGTATGCGTTGAAATGTCTAGGTATGTATATGTGTGTGTGCGTGGGCATTTATGTATATACATGTATATGTGGGTGAGTTGGGCTATTCTTTCATCTGTTTCCTTGCGCTACCTCGCTAATGTGGGAGACAGCAACAAAGTATAATAATAATGAAAAAAAAAAGAATTACTGAAATGCTAAAGCAAAATTTTCTTTCTGTACATAAAATGTTTTCCTGCCTTGGCAAGGAAGCAACAGTAACAGAAAAATGATGGCCTCCTTTGCACACACCAACTCACATGTCATCTTGAAGAAATATAAGTAAATGAGTGAGGAAAGATTGAAAAGGAGGATATATGTGTCAGGTGGAGGGAAGATGAAGAAGCAGGAGACCAAATTGGAGGTGGAAGGATGGGGTGAAAAAGATTATGAGCAATCGGGGCCTGAGCATACAGGAGGGTGAAAGGCGTGCAAGGAATAGAGTGAATTGGAACGATGTGGTATACTGAGGTCGATGTGCTGTCAATGGATTGAACCCAGGCATGTGAAGCATCTGGGGTAAACCATGGAAAGGTCTGTGGGGCCTGGATATGGAAAGGGAGCTGTGGTTTTCGGTGCATTACACATGACAGCTAGAGACTGAGTGTGAACGATGTGGCCTTTTTTGTCTGTTCCTGGCACTGCCTCGCTGGAAGGGGAAGGGGGGATGCTATTTCGTGTGTGGCGGGGTGGCAACGGGAATGGATGAGGGCAGTAAGTATGGATATGTACATGTGTATATATGTATATGTCTGCATATGTACACAATGAAATGTATATATATGTATTTGTGCACGTGTGGGTGTTTATGTGTGTACACGTGTTTGTGGGTGGGTTGGGCAATTCCTAGCCTGTTTCCCTGAGCTACTTCACAAACGTGGAAGACGGTGGATAAGTATATTAAATAGATGAACAATAAATTTCTACAGCACATCCTTACTTACCCCCTTCTGTGTAGACTTGCCCGAACCGATAGTAGCACATCTTGTACATGAGACAGTTCAGCAATGTTGGGGATCCTTCTTTATCCACACGGAATTCCCCAGCTGGTGTATAATAGTCATGTTCTTTAATGTGACCCCCCTTCTCAGTGCTTCCTCCAATACGCACCATCCATAAGAACTTATTGATATCTGGAAATTACAAAAGAGAACAATTACAAAATGTGTAAATATCCTATGTAATATACTCTAAATAAACAACGGAATATCTCTTGTATTTTCTTTATACTTCATATGTTAACTCTGAGTTAACATGACATTCACCCACATTATTCGGTATTCAATAAAAATCACTGTGCTTGAATCTTCCTTCACTCAGATGTCATAATACACTACAAAAGCTATTTTCTACAGGATGCATTATGTATGAATTTATATGTGTAGACAAATCCTTGAAGCTTAACCAAGTTTTCCTTCGCAACCATCATAATTCACATTTTTCGAATTTAAAAAATGTCTTTAACCTTAATATTTTAAAGCTATCCACATAATGATAAAAATAACTTCAGAAGTAGGTTTTGTTAACTACTTTCACTAATAATGTGCTGAAGTTCTGTAAATGCTTCAGGACGAAAGAGTGCAGGAGTAAGGCCTGAATACTGACTTGCCATTGTGCATCTTTCATAGTTTATTTTAACCTACATCAAAAAATTTATTACTGATGATTACTATTTCAAAAAATTTTATCCAATAAAATAACTTTTTCTCATTACAGGCAATGTGATTCAAGGACAATTTTTCAAAACAGTAAGTCAGATGCTCTGTCTCAGGCAAGAGCTGGCAACACTCCCTCCAATTTTGCAAAAGCTTCTCCTGCCTTATCTTGGTAAACTTTCAGTGTTGAAAGAGGCAATGTCCATAAAATCATCTCCATGAACAAAAAACATAAGCGTTTTCATGTTATTTAGGATTATCCTTTGCCTAATCCTCTAAAAATAAGTAACAGCTACTCAATTTTCTTTCTATGCTCATGAAATGTGCTCTCATTGGCATGGCTAGAGGATAAATGACTGCTGGAAGAAATTATCACACAAAAGAATCTCAGCCATCACCAAGGGTCATCACATAGCCTTGAACCAGAGGCATGAAACTCAATGATTAAATACTGCATCAGTCTAGAGGCATTGCTCAGCTCATGTAAATATTTGTATAAAGACATTAAATGGTTAAATTTGTACTATATTAGTGTACTTTAAGGAGGCATCAAATGCAAATATATAATTTACTGTATCATTTTACATTGTAAAGTACACAGTATATATAATCAATGAGAGGTGCACATTTTAATTGGTAAGTACTGACATTTCTATAAAGCATGTTCTCAACAGTCCTAAGGATAGCTAAAACATATCATTACAAAGTGGTGAAATATTAAAACTAAATTGCACGAGAGCATTCTTAACTTATCATAAGTTTGTATTACTGATTTTCAATTTTTTTTTCTTCACACAGCTCAGTCCAGCATCAAGATGTCATAATGCTCCTTTACTTAGTAATGCTGTTGGAAGCCACATTCCAGCAGCCCAAGAAGCCTTCAAATCCATGCTGGTCTTGGACATTTCATTAGTGCAGTATCTGTCCCAGACCTTTTTAGATATTCATAAAATATTCATAACAGCTCCAAGGCATTTCAAAAGGCTGCAGGCAATGAAGCAGGCAATAGGTGGTAAGCAGCTAACAAACAGGGAGGTATATTACCAGGGCAACCCCTCTGGTTACTGGTAGGGTTAGCAATGGCTGTGTAGTGAGCCAGCACTTCAGTGGTTGACCCAGGTAGCTGTCTTTTCTATCTGCCTCACCCACATGTGGACAACTGGCATTCTGTCCATGAACATACAATCTCTCCTTGTCATACATAACACCTGACAACACTTAACTCATACAGCAAATGCATTCTTTGTAACTCTGGATTTTCCTGTAGTGAGCACTGTGCACTAACCCTACCTTATGGCAGAATGGTAGGAGCAGTAGATAAAAGTAATAGGTAGGAACATTAGGTAGCAGTAGTAAGTAGGAACATTAGGCAGTAGCAGTCAGTATGAACATTAGGTAGGAGCCTCTGCAAACACTGTGCCAGAACTGCCTTCTAACAGTGACCTGTTAAGGATGAGGCAATAAAGGCTAAGAAGCTGATACTGGAGTCTACTAGTTATGGAGACAATTGCTGTGGCCACACCCTTGAAAGAGTTCCAGTTGGAAAAAAGCATCAGAGACATAATATACAGATAGCAGGCAATTAATTATACAATTTTTGACCTTAAATATTTAAAATTTTTCTTAATATAATTTTGCACCCATGGTAATGTCTACTCTGCTTTAAATTTTCTATTAGCTGCATATATTCTTTTGTACATCTCTTTGTCAATGTACTTAAGACAATTTTAAAAATGACATGGAAACACGTTATTTTATTAAATACTTGTTTGCTGTTTCTTGCACTAAAAAATTAGAGCCAGGACCCCTCCACAACCAGGCCCTACAGACCTTTCCATGGTTTCCCCAGGCATCTTCATATGCCAAGGTTCAGTCCAATGACAGTACGTCACCCCCTCTACACCACATAACTCCAATTCACTCACGTGCATTACTTTCACTTTCCTGCATGTTTAGGCTAAAAGCATTTGAATTTTTTTTCTCTTCATCTTTCCATCTCCAATTTGATCTCAGTTCTCCTTGTCCCCTCCACTTTTGATACATATCTTTCTCAACCCCACAGTCATTCTTTTACATATTTCCAAACTATTTCAGGACACCCTCTTCAGCTTTCTTAATCATACTCCTATGCACCTATCTTTTACCTTATCAATTTTCACTCAATCAACCCTCCTCATACCACATAATGTCCTGAAACATTTAATTTCCAACACAATGAACCTCTTCTTACATTCTCATTTATAGATCATTCTTTGCATCTATACAACACCATCAAGGCTAGTGTGCCTTCAAACATACCCATCTTTGCCTTATCAGATAAAGACCTCACTTTACACACACTACTCAATAATAACAGGACCTTCAACCATTCACTCACCCAGTGACTCACCTCAGCTTCAAAGGTTCCATTTGTTGCCCTATCCCCTCCCATTTATCTACAGCACTTCACTTACTCTAAATGTTCTACACTCATATGCACTACCCACCAAACCTGTCTCTGCACTGCTACACCTTGTTTTTTCTCATATTTACTCTCAGCTTTCTCCTTCTACACATATTTTTCTAAACTTAGACATCAACTCCTGCAGTTTGTCACTTAAATATGCCACCAGCAACATGTCCTCAGTAAACAACAAGTGACTCATCTACCACATAACCCTGCAACAGACTGCAAACCTGCCTTGCATTCATCATTCTCACCACCCTATCCACGAACAAATCAAATAACCCTTTTGACGACAAACACCCCTGGTGCAGACCTACCTTCTTAGCACCATTCACTCTCTTCTCCACCTATTGGCATACACATCTTACTCTCTTGATAAAAACTTCTTACAGCTAACAGCTTTCCTCCCAACCAAATATTAATTACAGCTTCCACAAAGCATATGTATCAACCCTATCACTGCTTTCTCCAGATCCACAAATACCACATACAAATCCTTCTTTTTCTCTTAGTGTTTTTCTACAAATCCTTCTGTTTTTCTCAGTATTTTTCTCAAAAATTCTTCAAAGCAAACACAGGAGCCACACAACCTCTACAAATCCTGAAGACCACTTCACGCCTCACAAGTCTGATGCTCTGTGCATGCTACCACCCTCTCCATCATAACTTTCCATATAACTTAGCAAAACACTCAACAAACTATTAATTACCTTTGTAATTTGAACAATCACCTTTGTTCTTCTTGCCTTTTCACAGTGGCACAATATATGTATTCCACCAATCCTCAGACACCTCACAACCATCTATATATACAATGAAAATTCTGACCAACCAATCAACAACACATGCAACATAAAAAATAATATATTCTATATTTTTATACTTAACTTATTATACTTAACCGCTGTTTCCCGCATCAACAAGGCAGTGTAAGAACACCACTCATATACACACATATATACATAAGCACGCACACACACACATATACATAAATATACATACAAAGACACATACATATATACAAATGTATATATTCATACTTGTTGCCTTCATCCATTCCCATCACCACCCCACCATACAGGAAATATCTCCCCCATCCTACAGCAAGGTAGTGCCATAAAAAGAAAGAAAGAAAGAAAAAAAAAAAAGGCCACATTTGCTCACACTCAATCTCTGGCTGTCATGTGTAATGCATCAAAACAACAGCTCCCTTTCCACATCCAGGCCCCACAAAACTTTCTGTGGTTTACCCCAGATGCTTCACATGCCCTTGTTCAATCCACTGACAGCACATTGACCCTGATATACCACATTGTTCCAATTCACTATTCCTTGCAGGCTTTTCACCCTCCTGTATGGTCAGGCACCGGTCGCTCAAAATCTTTTTCACTCCATCCTTCCACCTCCAATTTGGTCTCCTGCTTCTCCTTGTTCCCTCCACCTCTGACACAAACATCCTCTTTGTCAATCTTTCCTCACTCATTCTTTCCATGTGTCCAAACCATTTCAATACACCCTCTTCGGCTCTCTCAACCATTCTTTTTATTACCACACAAACACTTCATTTCCAACACATCCACCCTCCTCCATACAACCCTATCTATAGCCCATGCCTCACAACCATATAACGTTGTTGGAACCACTACTCCTTCAAACATTACTATTTTTGCTCTCCGAGATAACATTCTCACCTTCCATACATTCTTCAACACGACCAGAACCTTCGCCCTCTCCCCCACCCTGTGACTCACTTCCGCTTCCATGGTTCCATCTGCTGCTAAGTCCACTTCCAGCTATCTAAAACACTTCACTTCCACCAGTTTCTCTACATTTAGACTTATTTTTTTTTTTATTATACTTTGTCGCTGTCTCCCGCGTTTGAGAGGTAGCGCAAGGAAACAGACAAAAGAAATGGCCCAACCCCCCCCCCTACACATGTATATACATACGTCCACACACGCAAATATACATACCTACACAGCTTTCCATGGTTTACCCCAGACACTTCACATGCCTTGATTCAATCCACTGACAGCACGACAACCCCGGTATACCACATCGCTCCAATTCACTCTATTCCTTGCCCTCCTTTCACCCTCCTGCATGTTCAGGCCCCGATCACACAAAATCTTTTTCACTCCATCTTTCCACCTCCAATTTGGTCTCCCTCTTCTCCTCGTTCCCTCCACCTCCAACACATATATCCTCTTGGCCAATCTTTCCTCACTCATTCTCTCCATGTGCCCAAACCACTTCAAAACACCCTCTTCTGCTCTCTCAACCACGCTCTTTTTATTTCCACACATCTCTCTTACCCTTACGTTACTCACTCGATCAAACCACCTCACACCACACATTGTCCTCAAACATCTCATTTCCAGCACATCCATCCTCCTGCGCACAACTCTATCCATAGCCCACGCCTCGCAACCATACAACATTGTTGGAACCACTATTCCTTCAAACATACCCATTTTTGCTTTCCGAGATAATGTTCTCGACTTCCACACATTCTTCAAGGCCCCCAGAATTTTCGCCCCCTCCCCCACCCTATGATCCACTTCCGCTTCCATGGTTCCATCCGCTGCCAGATCCACTCCCAGATATCTAAAACACCACTTCCTCCAGTTTTTCTCCATTCAAACTCACCTCCCAATTGACTTGACCCTCAACCCTACTGTACCTAATAACCTTGCTCTTATTCACATTTACTCTTAACTTTCTTCTTCCACACACTTTACCAAACTCAGTCACCAGCTTCTGCAGTTTCTCACATGAATCAGCCACCAGCGCTGTATCATCAGCGAACAACAACTGACTCACTTCCCAAGCTCTCTCATCCCCAACAGACTTCATACTTGCCCCTCTTTCCAAAACTCTTGCATTTACCTCCCTAACAACCCCATCCATAAACAAATTAAACAACCATGGAGACATCACACACCCCTGCCGCAAACCTACATTCACTGAGAACCAATCACTTTCCTCTCTTCCTACACGTACACATGCCTTACATCCTCGATAAAAACTTTTCACTGCTTCTAACAACTTTCCTCCCACACCATATATTCTTAATACCTTCCACAGAGCATCTCTATCAACTCTATCATATGCCTTCTCCAGATCCATAAATGCTACATACAAATCCTGCCAATTAACTTGTCCCTTAACCCTGCTGAACCTAATAATCTTGCTCTTATTCACATTTACTCCCAACTTTCTCCTTTTAAACACTTTACCAAACTCAGTCACCAACCTCTGCAGTTTCTCACCCGAATCAGCCACCAGCGCTGTATCATCAGCAAACAACAACTGACCCACTTTCCAGGCCCTCTCATCCACAACAGACTTCATACTTGCCCCTCTCTCCAAAACTCTTGCATTCACCTCCCTAACAAACCTATCCATAAACAAATTAAACAACTATGGGGACATCACACACCCCTGCCACAAACCGACATTCACTGGGAACCAATCATTCTCCTCTCTTCCTACTAATACACATGCCTTACATCCTCGATAAAAACTTTTCACGGCTTCTAGCAACTTACCTCCCACACCAAATACTCTTAAAACCTTCCACAAAGCATCTCTATCAACCTATCATATGCCTTTTCCAGATCCATAAATGCTACATACAAATCCATCTATTTTTCCAAGTATTTCTCACATACATTCTTCAAAGCAAACACCTGATCCACACATCCTCTACCACTTCTGCAACCACACTGCTCTTCCCCAGTCTGACAGGAAATAAATCATCTTAAAAATTCTCCTAATGTGGCATTCTGATGCCAAGCTGGATATTACATTTAACCTTAAGTCCCAATTCTATGTCTTTCTATTATTTGCCTTCTGTGAGAAGATAGTCATAACCAGGATTCCATTTAATGTCTAACATCTTTATCCTGCTTTCAGCTGATTTGAATTTCATCAAACATGAATCCAATCAGAGTTGGAGCTTGTTTAATTTCCTTTGTATAACAATACACAAACCTCAGTCAAATTACAACTATTTTCATTCAACTCATGTTCCAGTTATTCACACACCGATTCTATTTTCTCAAAACACACTCCTACATATATCCTTTGCCATATAAAGGCATAATAATTTCCTTTTTTTCCTTCCTTACTTTACCTTTTGGTTTCACAGAACTCTGCTGCATCCATTGCTCCAATTCATACATAATATATAAATCATACTAGCCCTATAAAAATTCAATGTATAAATCAGCCTTGTTAGGCTGCAATTACAAAAGGGTTGCCTATGCATGAGTTTCTTTAATACTATGGTTTTTGGAAAAGCAGAATAAAGAAGAGCATGTGTGACTTACCATCTGAAGAATAACCAGTCAGTCCTCCAAAGATAACTAACACATAATCCACATCAAGTTCTCTCATGATCTCGTAAGCTTTGTCCTCTGTGCTGGCCATTGCCTGACCAACTCGGGATATATGAGTGTTATTCCATGTATTGTTATCCACCAGGATGGTTCGATTGGCCATGGCAGTTATCTGGTACCCATAATCCCACCAAGACATCACTTTTGCATCCTGTAAATCAAATGCTAGATGACAATCACTTTCTTTTACACAATATATCTTTTTTCTTCTTTCTTTTAAACTATTCGCCATTTCCCGTGTTAGTGAGGTAGCGTTAAGAACAGAGGACTGGGCCTTTTTTGGAATATCTTCACCTGGCCCCCTCTGTTCCTTCTTTTGGAAAATTAAAAAAAAAAAACGAGAGGGGAGGATTTCCAGCCCCCCACTCCCTCCCCTTTTAGTCGCCTTCTACGACACGCAGGGAATACGTGGGAAGTATTCTTAATCCCCTATCCCCAGGGATAAACTATTGTGCCTTAATCATATTGGAAAAATCATCATTTCTCATCCACATAATGCAACCTTTTTTAGAATTATACAGAATCTTTCATGAAAATTTAGTTACTGATCATCTGCAAACCTTAAAGTTTTACAGACCCAAAAGCAATACTTTTGCAAAGAAGTTGTTTAAGATATACAAAAGGTGGCTTAGTTATCAAGAAGAAATTGTGCAGAAACAGTGGGGAAGGCCTCAAGTCCTGAATTGTGAATGAAGGATGCATAAAAAGAGATAAGAAAATGTATGGGGAATGATAAACAGCAAATAAGTGGATATAAAGACATATCTAAAAGATCAAATGGAGTGCCAAACCATCAGCGCTTGTGGTGCAAATGAGAGTATGACCCAAAAGCTGTCAAAGTTAGAAGGAACAGCCCTGAACATCAACCAAGCAAGGGTTTCAGTGTGCAACAGATGCCAATGACTGAAAATCAGTGCAGACACGTTCTTTCAGAGTAAAAAATATATAATACTTTTTGTACTGAGCACAATGGACAAGGAAAATAACATTATATACAAACACTTAAGGCAAAAAACACGATCTGACAACCAAGTTTCAAAAAACCTAAAATCAAAATCTACAAACCTCAGGGGTGTTGTGACGTAGCCAGTAATATGCCTCCCTGAAATCATCAAATATGATTCTAGATCCATCATGGCCACGTGCTGAGAGGACAATTGATGGGGAACTATATGCTTCAGATGTGACCCAAGTGCAATGTAGTGTGTACATCACCAAGAATGCAGACATCAAACATACAAAAAATGTGGCAATCTGTTGAAAATACAATAAAACTATCTTATAAAAGGCTCTCTCATAGAAATTTGCTTTGTAAAAGCTCCAACAAAACCCTAACAATCAAGTTTCTTTTAGAAACCTATAATTTATCAGGAAATATATACCAACTGTCCTTTGAAAAAATTTTCACCTAGCAATTTAGGTAAACTCAAATTCATTAAAAATCTTGTGAATTCCATAGATTTTCAAATTTGCCCACCACATTACTACCAACACACACAAGATTTTATTTTACTCTTTAATTTCAATCTTACCTCACTTCTCATAAAGAAATTGCCCTCAAACTTGGCCTTCTTTTTCTCTGTCTTTACTTCATCAATCTGTTTCATGTAGGTGTTTAGCATAGAAGATACTGCTATGCCTGAAAGGATACACATCACTGGAGCCAGCACCAACATCAAACGCACCATCACCCCCTGTCAAGAAAATTACCACTACATAGTCTCTTATCCAAGAGTGTGAGATACAAAACTACAAAAAATCATGATCAATAAGTGCTTTGTGTCAAAGGAAACTATAATGTAAAGGAAAGTTCACAAATAAAGAAGCAGCAATCTTGAAAGTCAGTAAAACAAACAACTGTCATATATACTAACACTATTAACAATAAAACATCTGTCATATGTACTAACACTGAAGACAGTCTGCTAAAAAAATTTCATAAAAGAAAGGAGGCTTCAATATCCACTATCATACTTCTTACTTATGGCATATCTGAGAGCTACTATTGGTGAAAGAGTTAACTTTATGACTATAAAACAATCTTTTTGCACATCATTTACTATCTAATCTTATACAGTACTGTATCTATGAGAAAATTATGCATTTTCTATTTTTTCTTCCTCTTCATATCACCACTTTACATACAAAGAGCAGATAAGTACTAAGAGAGTGGTGAAACACACTTCCAGAATATTATCCCACAGTCAGTATAAAAGTACCATTAGTGAGGATTCTTCATCAGCAACAGAATCTGTGCCTCTTACTCCACCTCATTTCATGCCTCTGTAATATGCAAAATATAAGAGGGACATATCTTTTTATTAGCCAATCGCATATGACCTTAAGAGTCCATCACTGACAAAAATGCAGCATTATACACAATCTTATACAATCAACTTACTGCAAAATAGATACTGAGGACACCATAGAGAATGATGAAGATGTTCTCATCTGTAAGTTTGGAAAAGCAGAAGTACAGGCCCACAGGAAACATGAATGTTAACATTTGCAGATCAAAGTAAAAGGATGACCAAGCTGTAGGCTGATGTTCTGACACAGAGGCAATGATGGGGATGTTGTTCTTGGCATATGAAGGATCCAAGAGTGAGTAGAATCTTCCTGTCCAAGGTGCAATTTTACCCATGGCTGTTAAAATCACCAACACCAGTACTCCTGCAACTGCAACAGTTGAGATGACAGCCCGGAATAACACTTCAAACTGAGTTTTATCCAGGCGAGAACGCACGTAGTCTACAAAAGCATGTATCTGGCACAGTCCAAACACACCGAATGCCTGCAAATAACCAGTAAAAATTAAAATCAAACATCAACAACTACCTAATTGAACTTTATGAAATAACATTTTGATTAAAGAAATGTACTGTCATGTACTATATATTGAAAATTTGATAAATCACATAATTTTGATCTTAAATTTCAACATGTAAGAAAAAGCAGGATTAGACAAAATAACGGAACAGCCAAAGAATTAAGATAGTACTGACATTCCTTATTACATAAGCTGCTTCCTTCAATTACATCTAACTTCAAAATGTCCTTAATGATACTATCCCAGAAGGCTTCATACACAAGGCTTTTAATATTACAAACATATTATCAATCTTTACTATTACTCATCCCACCATCCATCCCCCTGCAATGACTCAGGGTTTCAAAACTTCTAATGTGACTGTACTTACATGGTACAATAGCTAGCTGGTGTATCAAAGTATACTATGTAGTTTCAAAAATATTTTGCAATGCTGCAGGCAAACTGATAGCTAAGGATCAACAAGTAAGGTACTGTGCTAAAATCTTGAATCAATAACTTGCTGAAGTTTTGGTTTTATTCAAAACTTAGAGGGAATTACAAATAACTAAATGTTGGCAGTGATAAAAGGAATGTTTTAACTTGAAACAATTCATCCAACAAGTCCAAGACAAGGCCTTTAAACAAGTGCATCCTCAGTCTGCTTTCACATTCATAATAAATTGCAATATCTAAAAAATAAAAGGCATGGACAGTGCTGGATTTGTCCTTGCACTAACTATACACTATTCTGAGAGTCTGCTTTGCTGGACAGGCTAGTATGCACTCACATTCCATCTTGTTTTAGACTAATCATTAGTTCACTGTGCTTGGATCTCACCTAATACATATAAGTTACCAAAGAATATTTCCAAAATCAAAATGTTAATTAATGTATTCCAATAAAAGGTTATCATACCCCCATATGTTCAGATGTGGAGACAGGCTGGAACCCAACAAAAGATATCTGCATGGAGAGGATAGTACCAATAACATAAAGTGTGGAGTAGGCCACATACACCCTATGTGAGAAACGGCCTGTGATCATAAGTGTCAGCACATGGAGAGGTATGATATTTATCAGGAACACATAACCACCCCAGGATGAGACCTGCAAGAAACAAGAGAAAGTACCATATAATTTAAATATCATCATCATTATTATACTTGTCAATGTCTCCCGCATTAGCGAGGTAGCACAAGGAAACAGATGAAAGAATGGCCCAACCTGCCCACATACACATGTATATACATACACATCCACACATGCAAATATACAAACCTATACATCTCAATGTACACATAGATACATATACAGACATATACATATATACACATGTACATAATTCATACTTTCTGCCTTCATTTATTCCAATCGCCACCTCGCCACACATGGAATAACAACCCCCTCCCCCCTCATGTGTGCGAGGTAGCGTCAGGAAAAGACAACAAAGGCCACATTCGTTCATACTCAGTCTCTACCTGTCATGTGTAATGCACCAAAACCACAGCTCCCTTTCCACATCCAGGCCCCACAAAACTGTCCATGGTTTACCCCAGACGCTTCACATGCCCTGGTTCAATCCATTGACAGCACATCGACCCCAGTATACCACATCATTCCAATTTACTCTATTCCTTGCACGCCTTTCACCCTCCTTATGTTCAGGCCCCTATCGCTCAAAATCTTTTTCAACCCATCCTTCCACCTCCAATTTGGTCTCCCACTTCTCCTCGTTCCCTCCAACTCTGACACATATATCCTCTTTGTCAATCTTTTCTCACTCATTCTCTCTATGTGACCATACCATTTCAATACACCCTCATTTGTTCTCTCAACCACACTCTTTTTATTACCACATATCTCTCTTACCCTTTCATTACTTAATCAAACCACCTCACACCGCATATTGTCCTCAAACATCTCATTTCCAACACATCCACTCTCCTCCACACAACCCTATCTATAGCCCATGCCTCACAACCATATAACATTGTTGGAACCACTATTCCTTCAAACATACCCATTTTTACTCTCCGAGATAGCGATCTCGCCTACCACACATTCTTCAACGCTCCCAGAACCATCGCCCCCTCCCCCACCCTGTGACTCACTTCCGCTTCCACGGTTCCATCCGCTGCCAAATCCACTCCCAGGTATCTAAAACGCTTCATATCTAATATCTAATAATTTAGATAATAAAAATGTCCTCGTAAAAATTTTTCATACTATTAGTGGAGTTAAACAAACAAGAATAGTATACCTGCAACCCCCTATGCTAAGCCTAGGCATTTAATTCAAATGTAGATGGGAAACAAGACCCTCAAATTAAAGCTGTCTAAGCAATCTAATTACAGTCCAACAAAAGCTCTACAGAAAAAGAAAAAAAGGAAATAGAATCTATGGATTTAAAGAAAGCATGTGATAGTGAATGAAAAACAACTTCAAAATTTCTGTGGGACCTTGAAAACTTGGAAAATTCTCATATTCTTTATTAGCAATAAAAACAACATATCACTAAATGCAATAAAGAGTTATCTGTTCACTTGAAACCATTATCAGTACAACATTAACAAAAGAAAAAAAAAATTCTAGCTGTATTAAGTAGAATTAAGTTATCTTTTTTCTCACTCTTGATTGCCATATCCTGTGATAGTTAAGAGAGACTATAAAAGACAATATCATACAGGGAAAATTAAATCAAAGTACCCTATGGTTCATCAGTAGGACTCAACACAAAGACAGTGATTAGTTCCAAACCACTGACAGAAGTGACATATGCCATATCCTATGGTCAATACACTATAGGCTTAGCTGGCAACTCAAACCTCCTGTCAGGGAGGTAGGCAGAATATTACTAGAGAAACAATACATCAAAACTAATGACTAGTTATCAAATCTAAAACCTGATTACATTACGATGTTCAACACAAAAACTTACCATGTAAAAGTAAGCAAGAGAAGCCATAGTTGACCAGAACAGAGTGCCAGTCTTCACAGCCTTGATCCACATGTAATATGTCAGCAGCATGCAGAAGATTGCAATACCTGTAAATAACAATCATCACATACATGAGAGCCAGTGGTAATAAGTTCAGAATGCAGAAAATAGCAAATACATATCAAAAACAATTTATAAACTTTTGTAAAAGGAAACAGATACAGAGAGACCTCCATAATTTAGTGTTTGTGAGGGAGCTCTACCCTTGCCAAATTATGCTATATGTAGAATTATGATAAAAAACATTTTGAAATATGGGTACAAGAGAAAAAAAAGGAAAGAAAAACTTACTTGTAAGTGATTATCTACCACAAGAACATGATGCATTATGTAGTATGCAGTCATGAAGTGTTCAAAATGCTTACAGAAAGACTGGTAAGGGTTGCAGAATTAACAGTTGGATAAAAGGTCATGAAATATAAGAATAAAAGGGGAAATGCTAAGTGGAGAGATAGTGCTGGAAAGACTGTGGAAGAGGAGAAAAAGGCATAGACATATTGCTTGAAAGTAATGCACCAATGAAAGACCAGCAAAAGAGGGAAGAATATCATAAGATATGTAAGCAGAATATTAAAAAGCTGACTGAGAAAAGCAAAGAAAGAGTACATGAAGATTTTGCAAGAAAATAAGAAATTGTTCTTGAAGGAGGTGAAAAAAAGGAAAAAGGTAGATGTAATAGTGGAAATGTTAATGTGAGAAGTAGAGAAGGGGAGTTGCTGAATCAAAAGGAGGGAAATAAAGGAAGATGGAAAAAGTATTTTGAAGAACTGAAGAGTGCACATGAACCAGCAATTCCTATATGCATGGGTATGGAGAATAGAAAGAAAAGGATACAGGTACAGGGGCACATAGCAAAAAGGGAGGTAAAAAGGGGCAATAATGAGGTTGAAGTTAAGAAAAGCATCTGGAGTGGATGGGATTATGGCTGAAATTTTGAAGTATGGAGGAGATAGTGTGCCAGAGAGGATGCATTTGATATGTAATTTTGAATGGGAACAGAAGGTTGTACCTGGGATTGGGAAAAAGCTATTATCCTTCCTTTATTCAAAGGAAAAGGTGCTATGGAAATATGTAGCAATTACTGGGGAATATGTAATGTTAAGTATACTAGGAAAAAGTTTGCAATTGATGCAAGTGACTGAATGCAGAACAAGTGAGTAGCAAGGGGGTTTAAGGACAGGAAGGGGATGAATGGATCAGCTCTTTGCGGTTACACGACTGTGGAAAAGTATCTAACAAAAGGTATGAAGCTGTATGCAGCTTTAATGGATCTGGAGAAAGCTTATGACAGTCAAGTCAAATGCTTTGAGGGATATGTTAAGGATTTATGGAGTAGGAGAATAACTGCAGGATAGTGTGAAAGCCTTTTACAGAGCAGTAAAAGCATATGTAAGAGTGGATGGAGAGTTGAGAGAAAGTTTCGGTATACATGTGGGTGTGAGGTAGGGCTGTGAGATGTCACCATGACTTCTTAAAATGTATGTGGATGGAGTGATGAGAGAGATGAAAGCAAAACTAGGGAAAGGGGTCTGGAGATTGTGGTAGTGAGGTATGGTGGCTGAAGACAAGCCTGTTTGCAAATGATACTGTGCTGTTTGCTGAGAGTGAGGAAGAGTTGTAGAAGGTCACAAGCGAGTTTCATGATGAATAAGAGTAAGCGACTGAAAGTAAAGGCAAGTAAAAGTGCAGTAACAGTGTCTGAAAGGAAACAGGTTGAAAGTACAGATTTGGCAAAGCCCTATAAAGTGAAAGAAATTGTACTAAACTGTGTTATAGCTATGGAGGAAGAAAGGCTGGAAGAGATGATAGAATTTAAGTATTTGGGAGCTATCTTGGATTAATTTTGGTGAGATGGATGGTGAGATAAAGGAGAAAGAAGTACAGGGTAGATATGTATGTATGAAAGTGACAAAAGGATTAAGGGGCATCATAGTCCTTAGTCCTCCCAACCCTGACCTATGCAGCCAAAACATGGACAGAGTATGAGTCACAAAGGTAAAGAATCCAGGCTGTGGAACTAAGCTACTTGAGAGGAACATATGGTATGACAAGATGGAATGCTGAAAGAAATGAGAGTGAGTGTGAAAGAGTTGGTATGGCAGGGAATGCAAAGGGAATAAATTGTGGAGTGGTAGAGTGGATGAAACGTATTACTTTTAGGTGGCTTGGGCATATGAAAAGAATGCAAGATGGGGAGTTTACAAGAAGAGTGTCACAGTACGATTAAAGGGAGTGGTGTGAGAGAAAGACTACCTGTAACATATGGAAATACAATGGAAGAATGTGTGCAATGGTTTATATGAGAGAGATATGTACAGACAGGGATAAATGGAAACTCTTTTGCAGAGGCAACCCCCTTGATGGGAGTTCTTGAGGCAATGAGCATCAGAGATGATAGATGGACAGATACTACATGATCCTGGGACTTTTCTTAATGGGATGACAATGGTTCTGGAGTACAAGGGAGTTTAATAAAGTAGTCTGAGCATTGTGTATGAATACTCATGTAGCATAATGTACAACTAATATCGTATGAGACTTGCACTAAAACTGTACACTTCACATTTAGGGATGGATTATTTAATCACAGTCTTGTGAGAATAGCCACTAAAGGATGTCTGATATGAATGGTGTGGACTGCCTTGGATTGAGCACTGTCAGAAGTGGAAGGCTCAGCAAATGCCTTCCTGCAGTAGCCACTAGTGTGAGGCTATGTGTTTCATGGGATAGGCTCGAAAAATTAATGAATTTTGGGCTGAATGACACTTCCATATTCTTTTAATGATTTTGCCGTAAAGTTCTATTGAATTTTCATATTTCATATGTGGCACCTACACAATAAATTCATCCCAGGTTAATGCCAATACATTCTGTAATATCTGAGTTTCACTTGGTCCTCATGGATTCCAGAAAATGGAATGTGCAATATAAGTAGAGTATTAACAACTGGTCATGTTAGGCATTCCTTTTCTTTTCTATTATCTTTTTCCAACAGAACTGAAAGTGGAGAACAATATGCATTTCATAAAATGTTAGGAAAATAAATATGTAAACTGGATAACAAAGAAACTCCCCTACCTTCATTATCATAAGAGCCAGCTACAGAACGAGATATATATCCTGGTACGATGGCGATCATGACAGCAGCAACTAAACCTGCACCAGGACCCTACAGGAAGAGCAATTCAGATTCAGTAGCCTTACCATATACTTACAGATGAGGATGAAGGCAACAACATTCTGATTTATATCATTTAGAAAAAGCTCTGATGATAAAGGCATTGGCATTCTGATTTCTTTCATACCATTCAAAAAAGCTATCTATCAATCAAATTCATTGAATCAAATGAATTTTGGGTGAATGTCAGAAGGTTTATATTTCACTGACAGATCAGGACTGATTATATCAAAGACTTATAATATTGTAAGATTAAGACCGATTGCAGTCAGATATTATTTCATGGCAAAAAAGGCATAAAGGAAAATACTCTTGTCCAAAGTCTACCTTAAGTTCCTTGGCAAGATGATAGGTAACGAGTGTTGTGAGTGAAGAGAAAAGTGGTGCCAAAAACACACACACATTGCGCACATCTATGGTTATGTGAAACCAATTCAAGATGTGGTAGATGGCTGCTGAAGTCACCATTAATCCTGGATATATGGTGCCTAAAGAAAGGAGGAAATCATTATACACACAAATTAATCATGATAACCATTATCACTGATAAAAAATCTAACTCAAAACCTGGTTTTGTTCAAGTGTATTCAATAGCAATAACAACAAGGAGCATATACTAATAAAAATTCAGATAGTAATGACATTATCTTATATCAAGGCTTAGAAAGGCTACTGACCTCCAATGATTCTGCCAAGAGGATACCATGCTCGGTCATCAAACCAGTTGTGGAAATTGTAGAAGCCTTCCTCAGCTAAAAATTTTGTGGTCCGGTAATTAAAATAAGGATCAAATTCATGGATCACTGACTCGAAGCGAAGGACTGAGAAGAGTCTGCATGAGAAGGCTGTGGAATAAATCACAAATAACTCAAATTGACATAGTAACTAAACATATTATCACTAATGTCTTTGAGTGACTGTGACCTTGCATACAATCACAAAGCATCACATTGCAGAGGTTTACCTGAAGGGGAATAGGTTCCCTTGCCACAGAGAAAGACTCATGTTTAACTCCTGCCCAGTTCTTTTTCATCAAAACAGAGGGTAGTGAAAATAAGATGCAACTTTACAAAAAAGGTATGTATAGTAATTATGCACATAGTTAGAAAACACAACTTTCAGTTATTACTGTGATGGTATAAACAAAATATATTAATTTCATACTGGTATTCAACTCTGTTCTTTTCATAATAACTCCATCTCAATGTCCACGGGTGATCCAATAATAATGAATCATACATACTTCAGCCACTCAGTTCACTCATACACATCCACAACCTTTGTCTTGTATTTTAGATCAATATGTGGAATTTGGCTATAAACCCTTGAAAGTCACAAAAATCTGAAAAAAAATATGGCATGTTTGAAACATAAAAGTTTTCAAATCTAGCCACTCCCTCCGCCTGACAGGCAGAGACAGACAACTGATGCATACAAATGCTCACCCTTTGTTCTAGGACTGCATGAAGTTATGGACTAACTGCACCCGATACTAATCCACCAACACCTCAACCCCTCTCAAAACACTTTCTGGTAAGTTTTTAATACATCACATAAATTTCCAGATGAGACTGTGGTATACCGTTCTTCAGCTTCTGTACGTTACAAAAAATTTTTGTGCAAAAATGTAACCCTACTTAGTGGTCATGCATGAGAGACATAATCTATACATGAGGATGTGCAGAAGAGGGTGGACGAGTTGGAAATGCTTGAAGACAATGTGTGGGGTGAGAAGTGTGGTTGAGAAGGCTGTTGCAAACAACCTAACCTCAACCTCTAACATATCCTTAGTTTCTCCTAGTCACCTCTAGCAACCAATGGAAGGTCTTCCATGACAACTAATGACTCTTATATCTCTAGTTCTAAGACCCAACTAAATGCCTGCTTGGTTGTCTGACATACATCAAAATCTTTACATTTGTAAATAACTACGTCAATACCTCTCACATACATGTCACATTTATTTGGTAAAACAGGTCAATTTTCTGAGAAAAGATATGAAACTACAGCAATACCATACAAAGTGAGGAACACATATATGAACTTTTTCCATAATCTCAACAGTTATGAATCTGTAGAACAAACAAATCATTATGAAATACATAAATTTCCTGAAAATGTTGGACTACTACTTACAAAGAATAGCTGCAAGAGATAAAACTGCCATTTTCAGAAGTGTGTCTTGCTTTTCCACAGACATACGAAGCCATCCTCGTGTTCGATAATTTAACACCGAGCTGGACATGTTGCTAAAAAGAAAAAAGGAATCATTTGAGGTAACTTTCTCAATGAAAACATAATTTGTTTCTGTATATCAAACTTAAAAGTCTAGCCAGTTATGAATAGCATTCTGCACCAGTTCTGTTTAATGAGTTTCTGAATTATCAATACCACCATGGTATCCTAAAGAAGGGGGTTGGAGAAGTCTGAACCCTGAGATCCTAAATTTTTTTTTTATAACAATAATAATTCAAATTTCAAATCATTATTCATTTATTTTGCTTTGTCGCTGTCTCCTGCGTTAGCAAGGTAGTGCAAAGAAATAGACGAAAGAATGGCCTAACCCACCCACATACACATGTATATACATACATGCCCACACACGCATATATACATACCTATACATCTCAATGTATACATATATATACACACAGACATATACATATATACACATGTACATAATTCATACTGTCTGCCTTTATTCATTCCCATCGCCACCTCGCCACACATGGAATAACAACCCCCTCCCCCCTCAGGTGTGCGAGGTAGCGCTAGGAAAAGACAACAAAGGCCCCATTCGTTCACACTCAGTCTCTAGCTGTCATGTAATAATGCACCAAAACCACAGCTCCCTTTCCACATCCAGGCCCCACAGAACTTTCCATGGTTTACCCCAGACACTTCACATGCCTTGGTTCAATCCATTGACAGCACGTCGACCCCGGTATACCACATCGTTCCAATTCACTCTATTCCTTGCATGCCTTTCACCCTCCTGCAAGTTCAGGCCCCGATCACTCAAAATCTTTTTCACTCCATCTTTCCACCTTCAATTTGGTCTCCCAAATAGAGTTGATAGAGATGCTCTGTGGAAGGTATTAAGAATATATGGTGTGGGAGGCAAGCTGTTAGAAGCAGTGAAAAGTCTTTATCGAGGGTGTAAGGCATGTGTACGTGTAGGAAGAGAGGAAGGTGATTGGTTCTCAGTGAATGTAGGTTTGTGGCATGGGTGTGTGATGTCTCCATGGTTGTTTAATTTGTTTATGGATGGGGTTGTTAGGGAGGTGAATGCAAGAGTTTTGGAAAGAGGGGCAAGTATGCAGTCTGTTGTGGATGAGAGAGCTTGGGAAGTGAGTCAGTTTTTGTTTGCTGATGATACAGCGCTGGTGGCTGATTCATGTGAGAAACTGAAAAAGCTGGTGACTGAGTTTGGTAAAGTGTGTGAAAGAAGAAAGTTGAGAGTAAATGTGAATAAGAGTAAGGTTATTAGGTACAGCAGGGTTAAGGGTCAAGTCAATTGGGAGGTACGTTTGAATGGAGAAAAACTGGAGGAAGTGAAGTGTTTTAGATATCTGGGAGTGGATTTGGCAGCGGATGGAACCATGGAAGTGGAAGTGAATCCTAGGGTGGGGGAGGGGGCGAAAATTTTGGGAGCCTTGAAGAATGTGTGGAAGTCGAGAACATTATCTAGGAAAGCAAAAATGGGTATGTTTGACAGAATAGTGGTTCCAACAATGTTATATGGTTGCACGGCGTTGGCTATTTATAGGGTTGTGCGGAGGAAGGCAGATGTGTTGGAAATGAGATGTTTGAGGACAATATGTGGTGTGAGGTGGTTTGATCGAGTAAGTAATGAAAAGGTAAGAGATGTGTGGTAATAAAAAGAGTGTGGTTGAGAGAGCAGTTGAGGGTGTATTGAAATGGTTTGGTCACATGGAGAGAATGAGTGAGGAAAGTTTGACAAAGAGGATATATGTGTCAGAGGTGGAGGGAACGAGGAGAAGTGGGAGACCAAATTGGAGGAGGAAGGATGGAGCGAAAATCTGGTCCACTGAGAGGGTGGGGATACAGGGTAAAATATTCCTAAAGCTCAAGCCCCTGGGTGCCCAAAGAAAGGGAGATGAATTAATAATACTGATAAATTGACTGAATTACAGAAGATATGACTAATAATGCCATCTTCCCTTTCATATGGCCTCCATCCCCCTCTAATAGGCCCTAAAGGACAAAATGTCAATCCTTCCCCATGGCTCATGTCACCTCTTGGCTGTCCTGCCTTAAGCACTACACCAATGCAGAACAAAATCACTCAATATTCAAAACTAACAGCAATGCAGAACTAAACTAGACTTTTACCATAGTCATTTCCAAAGGATTGTTTCACTACAGGTAAAAGTCCAGTTTGACTCAGCATTGCTATTAGCTTTAAACACTGAATGATTTTGTTCTACAGTGATAGAGTAGCACTTATCAAACACAATATCAGTTGCAAAGCATGCTTTGGAGCAATACGTTCAGTTAGATGATACAGTATCTATCAGTATACCAGGGGAAATCGGATTAATCAATATAACTGTATAAAAGTAACAAATCATCAAGACCTATGAATACCTCCCCTAGCATCTTACTATAGCAGAAATAAACCAGTTGATTTGCTGCCTGGGATTGCATGGCTGCTCGGAATGTTGTCTGTTGATATTTGCTGGCATTTGCACAGTAATCAGATGTATACTTCAGCTGGGAAACTAAACATTGTTAATCTCGACAGAAGTGAGATTTTCAAAGATTCTGTTGACTTTGTTAAAGTACCTACTTATATATAAAGCCCATATCTTCCCATGCATACATCTGTATAATCATTACTTTCTCCATATCTGATATAGTTCGATTATGTACAATACTCACAATCAAGCTACACTATTTCTATATTCCTAAACACTTCACTAGTGTTCCAAAATAATGTGACAGTACCAAAATCTCATTTTGATTCAGATTAATGGATATTTAACCTCACTGTGGAGTTGAACTTTTATCACAAGAAATCCACAAATACAATTTTCGTCAGCAATGATCCATCAGTTACTGTACCTCCTGAGTAAACCATCTAAATCTCAAAACGCGAAGTAATGAGCATGTAAACGATCTTAACACTTTCAAAAGTCCCATGGTTCACATGAAACTCTTCTTACATTGAAAACATTGTAATGTTACTATGGAGAACACCTCATGTAAATCTGCAAAAAAAATTAAACTGTTCTAATACTAAATCATACCACTTGGAGCCGCAAATAGGTTTTGTATTGCACCGCCCACTGCTATGGGTTTACAAGTCCGCCCAAACTATGTACGATTCTACCATGTTCCTTATACTGCCAGAAACTACTTGCCTTTCTTTTCAATCAGATCTCTTTAAATCCTGCTCTTATCATCAACGACGATACTTTAATCTCAATTTACAAGAGACGAGCACGATACTATCTTCCGCAGGTGTCGGCTGCTCATTGGTCAGGGGCCGGTTCGCGGCGTCCTCCCAGAAAAATGTAAACAAACAACCTTTACATTCAATATAGAACTGTCAAAAAATAATATTGCTTTAAAAAGAATATATAAGGCTTGAAAATGATAACTATTATCTTTTAACCCTCATATTACTGCATGTTAACATACTTGCCACTTACTGAACTTGTGATTATCAGCTGGTTCTTGACAGCTGAGTCCAAGTTGTCGGTGCGTGGCTGGCTTAAGAAACAAATGATATTCATGAAGCGCCGCTGTCTCGTTCATCCCAGCTATTTCCAGTAATCTATATATATATATATATATATATATATATATATATATATATATATATATATATATATATATATATATATCATTTTGCTGCTTTCAGTTAGCGTTGTAGCGCCAGGAACAGACAATGAACAGCTTTAATTCCTCACAGCCACTCTCCATTTGAATGCCATATTTAATGCACCAAAATCAAAGCTCCCTGTGTACAGCTCAGGTTATTATCGACTCTTCCGTGCTGTCTTTTGAACGCTTCATATCCCCTTGTTCATGTCAGTGACTGTATGTTAGATCTAGTTCCCCCAAACACCATGCCATATCGCTCGGAATCTGCATACACACCTTTCTGTTTATTCAGGCTACTGGTTGGGGTAAAAGTCGGAACAGCACAATATATCACAAATCAGCACTTATACGCCATAAAAAGGGGGGGGGGGAAACGCAAGAAATATTGCATAGCGTGAGGAAGCTCCTGATGGCAGATTATATCTTTTTTCATTATGATTATTTTCAAGCCGTTATAACAAAAAAATATCCTTCGTTATATTGATAAAAGGCTCTGGGACGCATAGCTCTGATTTTAGTCAACCCAAAATAATATGCACTACATAAATGAAAGCAATTTACGCAATCAGGAAAAACTATCATGACCTACTTTCTAAATTCCGCTCGGGGCTTCAAGTAACATTACTGTCAAATCGTCCTGGACAATCAACTTCGATGAATGTGATCTACCCAATCATGAAAGACTCGCCAATTATATCTCTAGAACTACGATCGGGGCGCTGAATACCATTACTGACAAATTTGCTCGGAACACCGGGTTCCGTAGGTCTAAGATCAACGAAAATGACACACGCTACTTGAGTGAATGCAATTTTGACAAGGCTATAGGGTAAACTTACCTTTAAAACTCTGCTCCGGGCTCTAAATAGGGCTTTTAACAAATCGGCCTGGAACACCTAGTTTCGCAAGACACTGCTTCTCGTAAGTAATACATGTCAGTTAGATGTGGTTTACATTTAGGAAAAAAAAAAAATCTGAGCTCAAATAACGTTTAATAAATCGACCAAGAGCACCCAGCTCGGGAAATTTTCAGTCACCCAAAATTACATTAATTCTTTTCTATGTGTTGGCTGGGAAGTTACGGGCAACTGAACGTCCTAATCAAGGCCATTTCATTAACTTTATATATATATATATATATATATATATATATATATATATATATATATATATACACATCCTAAGTCAGGTACCCATAATATTGTTTTGACAAAACACTTAGAGGGGGTGGGACTGGGTGTACCGGGTCGATATGAAGTTCGGTGTGGTTTTAAAGGTATCTTTCCTTCCCTATAATTGCGTGTAGGACATTCAGTGATGTGCGTCATTCTTGGTAAGCTGAGACTTTCGCAAATCGTGTGTCCCGGGACGATATCTCAATAATTCTGATGATGTTAGTCGTCAGGAGGTAGGTGGGTCGTGTAGCCTAGGGTGGATGTCATGAGGAAGGAGTGTGGAGATTATTAGGACGTAGGTTGCGAAGTCTGACATTAGCAAGGTGGTGATCGTGGGAAAAGTAGGACGTTTGTAGATGTCAGGAGGTGGTTGTCATGCTGGGGTATGGTGGTGATTGCTACACGATAAGAGGGTGGTGGCTATCAGGAAATAGGATGGTGTTGGTTGTCAGCAGGTTGATGATGAGTGGTGGTAGTCTGGAAGTACGATGGTAGTGGACGTCATATGGTAGGAGGGTAGTGATTTCCAGGTGGTAAGAGGCTGGTTGTTCTGAGGAGCTCAGAGGGTGGTGGTTGTAAGGAGGAAGGAGGGTGGTAAGTTATCAGAAGATTGGAGAGTGGAGGTTGTCAGGAGGGAGGAGGGAGGTGGGTGTTAGGAGGCTGGAGGATGGTGATGGTTGTCAGGAAGGCGGTTATCAGGTAGGAGAGTGGTGGTATTCAGGAGGTAGGAGGTTTGTTCCCCCACATTGTTATCACAGCTCGTTCCATTGTCTCTTCATACCAATATTTCTGGTCATTGAATCTTCCTAAAGCGAAGAAATTTTCGTGTCATATCGTCAAAATTATTTTAGTTCTTTGAAAATTGTCAAATGTAGTTGTGAAATGCGTTTTGTAAACAGATTACTTTTAGGTCCTTGAATCTTCCTTCCTAGGCTCATATCTGAGTAAAATGATAAGGTTGATAATTGTCAGGAGATATGAGGATAGTGTTCGTCAGGAGGAGAGTTGTGGTTGCCAGGAGGTAAGAATGTGGTGGTGGTCGAGACGTAGGATGGTGGTTGCTGTGAGGATGCGGGATAGATAGCATGAAGGATAGATAGCAGGAGGGAGACATGATGGTCTAGAACGAGAATATTTGTGGTGGTATTCGAGACGTAGGACGGTGGTTGCTGTGAGGATGCGGGATAGATAACATGAAGGATAGATAGCAGGAGGGAGACATGATGGTCTAGAACGAGAATATGCGTTGTGGTGGTCTAAAATGATGACAGAAACAGGATTGCGAAGCAGAAGGGGTTGTATCCTATGTGCGTACAAGGACGGCGCAGGGTGGATACATGAACAGAAGGGGGGGGAGTGGGGAGGGGCAGACGATGATCGAGCATCAGTGGGCGAGTGTTGGGAGAGGTGGGTTGAGCCTGGTACCCGCCTGACAACAGCCAGGCAACACAAGGGTCTAGAGAAACTGTACTGGATGTTACTAGTTCTGTCACAATCATAATGTCGATTCCCTTGTAGTCTCTCTATGGCGGTTCTTCCATTAGTCTTCTGGCCATGCGATCCTTCAACGCTTGAAACCACTCCTGACTTATAATGTACTTACGGCCTCTCAAACAACGCAGACATCATCCCTTGTGGCTTTGAAAGCTGTGACGTTGAATATTCATTTCTAGCTTGTTTGAGACCGCTTGTCATGTTGGCCTGTGTTTTTGGGAAATGTCTCACTGAAAGTCTTCACCTTATGGAATATATATATATATATATATATATATATATATATATATATATATATATATATATATTCATATATATATTCATATATATATATATATATATATATATATATATATATATATATATATATATATTCATATATATATATATTCATATATATATATATATATATATATATATATATATATATATATATATATATATATATATATATATATATCATAAGAAGATTGAATGTCCTCTATAACCACTGGATTGTACTCAATCAAATGTGCTTCATAGTAGTTGCATATAAAGAGGGCGACGGGGGAGTCAGGCCCAAATGCCCGACGATTTTCGTTTTGAACACAGAAAAATCTGTTTCTCTTCAAATTATCGGGGGGGGGGGGGGGGATGAGAAAATCCGACTCTTCTTAAATCATCATTTGCACTGATTGTTTCCAATCCGGACGCGTTCTTGAGTTGTCATCCAGCCCGTGTGATCGTGTTAAGACTATGTTGTCGAGAAACTGAATTACCATTCTCGGGATGGGTAAAAAAAAAAGGGATGGGTAAAAAAAAGGGATGGGTGGGTAGAACATTTTTGCCCCATGGCTGCATATCCTTGATAATACCACTCCCTGATTAAGTCTAGTTACACTAGTATCTACTGAGGAACGGGGATGTGAGCATTGTTCCTGAGAAAATGAGTATTTTCTCCGTAGAGATTCTTCAGAACAATGTAAGGTGTATATAGCCAAGGCCACGGGGGAGGTATCAAGGGGGTACAGGAGGAAGGAGAGCCCGTCTGTGGCGCATACCTGCAACCGGGTAATACACGCTGCTGCGCACAACACCACGGTGGGCAGTGACAACACTGTCGCTGCATGTGATGAGCAGAGTGGGAGAATCAGCTGATCTTCTGATTGAATATGTCGGTCGAATATACTGTGTTGTCATGTTCGGTCGAATATACTGTGTTGTCATGTTAAAAGCACATGATCTGTGTATTCACAAGTACATGCACGTAACGAGATGCATTCGTGTATATCTATCTATCTATGTATCTATCTATCTACCTATCTCTCTATCTACTGTCTCTGCTGCGTGTAGTAGAGAATGGCAGAGGAAAGACAGATCTTTTGTGTGGTGATATTGGGATTTAAAACCTTTATGAATTGTTTGCACCTGATGAGGCGGACTGTCTCCATGAAACATGTAATGATGCACGTATAGAAAAATTACATGTTAAATGAAATGATCTTAACAAATGAACTACGATTTCATCCCTCTATAACTAACCACTAACACCCAAAGATAAATGAAAAGCTTATCCCTACCTCACACTTCAGTAACCTCTACACATAGATCCTCTTACTCTCCAACAAATGTAACGATAACGAAAAGAAAAAAATACCTCGAAATAACCTGATGATCACTGAACAATCGACCCAAATATAGTCCTCGGTTCCAAGTCACCAGACATACACCCATCCGTGACCACCCACACTCCCCAAACAAACGAGTCGCACACATCACAATACTACGACACCGTTCTGCACATCCCTAGACTCTTCACGCCCACTATACAACCACAATAACGGAGATACTGTACAGTTTCTACTAAATTGTTCTGCATTCTCTGCACATATACGCACACACACACACACACAGCATCACAACTCATTCTGACCTGTGGTCCCAACCGGTAGATGTGGCAAGCTTCCTCAGTGCTGCAGGTGTCTCATAGAAGACCTCTGGGGCCTGGAAACAAGTATGCCATGTATTTATTCCCATGTGTGTATGAGGTTTCGATCCCAGGTTGGCCCTTGGTGACTGACTCATGGTCAGTAACACTTAACAACTACACCACAGAAGTGTGTGGGTGTGTGTGTGTGGGTGTGTGTGTGAGGAACAATCAGTTGTTGTTTGTCGGGTTTTACGGCCAGTGACCTATGAGGAAGGTCATTATGCCTTCCCCTGTGGCTGCGGCCTTTGCCTTGTCCACTCTATACATTCCTGCCTCATATCTCTAATTCACCTCACTGCCTTTACTTTTGTTCACATTTACTCTCGCCTTCCTCCTGCAGCTTGCTCTAAAAATTCTGTCGCCAGTTTCTGCTGACAAAGCCTCATAGTCTGACACAAAACTTTAATCATCTACAAACAGCAACTGATTCGCCCTCCACCCATCGCTCCAAGACTACATTATGTACCTCCCTCACCCGTTCATGAACAGGCTGAACTTACCATATATCCATATATCGTCATAAGCCCTTATATCATGATCTATCCTTAACATTAACCACCTTCCACGGGAGCCAGTCGCCCTTTTCCCTTCCTACTTGCACAAATGTCATATTTTCCCTGTAAAGACTCCTCACTGCACCTAGCAACCTTCCAATTACCCCATGTATTCGTAGCACCTTCCACAAGGTACTGTGGTTAACCTTATCAAAGGCTCGCTCAAGATCGGTAAATGCTAGTTTCAAGTGATTTTCTTTCTCCAAGTATTTCTCACATACGTTCTTCAAAACACACATTTCCAGAAACCATATTGTCCCTCCCAGTCAGACGCTCTGTGGCCATTACCATCTCAATTACCACTGTCCCATACACCTAGACTAGGTGTAATCACTGACTTGTCCATTTAGAACTGCAAAATTCATTGTTTTTTCTTACCTTTATACAAGGGCAATCCATATGCGTTCGAGCAGTCCTTAGGTACCCGCACTGGGCTATGCAAACATCGAGCAGCCTAACTAACCAATCAACAACACTATCATCCCCTTTTTTGAGAAATTCAACAACGTTTCCATTCACTTTTGATGCTTTGCCATACTTGATCTTACGCAAAGCTTTCACTATATCCTCTCTCTTTCACGATTTCCTTCACGATACTCTCCTCACCCCACAACTCAGCTTGTTCCAAACGCACCACATCCACCTCCCTCTCATCAAAAATATTCAGGTGTTCGTAAAGATACACACCATCTCTTTTGCACATCATCTTTGTTACCACTTCCCCACTCACCCATCTACTCTTCTACTTAACGCCCATGTTCTTTCTCTTGTTCTCATGACACTTTTCACCTCTTTCCAAAATATATTCTTTCCCTCTGAAGTTCACTGATGCTCTCTCTCTCTCTCTCTCTCTCTCTCTCTCTCTCTCTCTCTCTCTCTCTCTCTCTCTCTCTCTCTCTCTCTCATTATCTTTGATTTGATTGAGGCTAGCAACAGCAGGGTACATTATTTCTCTCCTGTATCACGTTCTTACGAAGCCAACACCGAACTTCCTGGTCAGCCATTCACCTATGTACAAGGTTGAGCTGGGAAGCAGCGGTGGCCCACGTTAGTATGCTGTGGTCGGGAAGGGTAATGGGCTTCCTCAGCTGTTTTATCCAGGATGAAGAAGGTCATCGTCACTGAAATCTCTACTGTACTGTAACGTTTGACTTCAAAGAAATGATAATGAGCTACTGAATTTTCCTTAAAAAAGATGGTGAATATAGACGAAAGAAATATGAATGAGGAGTCTTGAGAGGAAGATAATACGGAATGTAGGCTATCTGGGAAGGAGGGTAAATAGATGTAGTTAGAAAAGTATGTTAAGGAGCGAGAGTGTGTATGACAAGTCTAGGAGAGTGGTGCTGACGAGAGGAACGAGAGAACCGTAAAGAACTGATTGGACATGATGAAGACGTGGCTACTGGATTAAATGAATCAGAGATGACGAGAGAACATATATGCAAATATATTTACAGAGGGGGATATGAGACGAAAAGACAATGATACCCTTAAGCAAATGTTAGAACTAAGGGTACAGATGGAGGCGAAAGCGGAATGGTGAAGAATGGGGGTGGAACTGTTGTTGTCTGGTGGATCTCGAGAGTGGGTATGTAAGCGTAGGAAAGACGTCTGGTGTTGCTTAGAGCTACTACCATGGAGACGGGACACGTATGTGAATAACTGAAGTGTCCGAGTAAGTGCTCTGAAACAAAGAAGGAAGCACATCGAGGTCGTATGAATGATGTTCCTACGTGGGGGGCTACTGTGTAAGGTAGAGGCAAAGTGAGGAGATAGTGGCGTACTGCCGAGTCATTGTGAATCATGTTGTTGTATGTTGATAATGCTGTGTGTCATTTGATGATTCATAGGAGAGGAGCTGGACAGAATGGTGGACTGTTTTGATCACGTGTGTAGGAGTCAGAAGCTCTTAATGAATGCTAATGAAGATAAAGCTATTGTGTTCGAAAGAAATGCAATGTCAGGGGTTAAGGAAATGGAAGTTGTGGATAAGTTGAGTTTAGGCTTGGGTTGAGGATGTGTGTCAGCAACGGGCGAGGCTATACGGATGCACCTGCTCCACACCAAATTGTTTGATTTGTTTTGTTATTTGAACTAAGCTTTACAAAACCATAATGCCAATGAGAAAAAGTATCGAGTATATATTCCTAACCCAGAGAGATTAAATCAAATTCGTTTTAACAATCCTTTAGAATTTCACCCTGCTGTAATTACTGTTTCTCTGTTCAAATGAGATTAAGGCAATGTGAAGGTCAGCTGTAGCTCCAAGAATGGGATACTGCATTAAGACATATGAATATCTGTAGAGGTATCCCTCCACAGACGGTGAATCCTTGCACAGACAGGTTAACACTGTTGCAATGGAGGGACCGACATATGTAACTTACTGTTGTTCGTCCTCGGAATAAATTTGGCTGAAGGCTTGGCCGTGTAGTGAGGCCGGTGATTGGTCAGCCCGGCGCCTCGCCCACGTATACGCACCAGTCAGAACATACCAGCTTCACTCTTTTTTATGCCACAAGGTCTGAGTACAGGTTCCAGCGCTGCTGCCCTGTTCTACGTATATGCTCGTGATGTAATGTACCACTTGCTATTCTTTTTTTACCATCTTTAACACCATTCATGACATATAGCTATACATTACAAGAGAGCATATATGTTCTATGACCATTGAATTGAGTATACAATAGCTGCATATGACAGGGAAGTTATAAGCACAGGTAGATGTAATACTCACAGAGAAAAACATGTCTGGTCTCAATTATTTAAAGAACTGTAAGACTGTAGGTATTGTGCACCATTGGGAGGTCTTTAGTCCACCACTGCGGCTACTTACATACCCAAGGTGGTCTTTGGTCACCCACTGTGGCCACTTTCATGCCCAGGGTGGTGTTTGCTCCCCCACTGTGGCCACTTTCATACTCAAGGTTGTCTTTGATCCCCACTATGGCCACTCTTATGCCCAGGGTGGTCTTTGATCCCTCACTGTGGCTACTTTCATGCCCAGGGTGGTCTTTGATCCCTCACTATGGCCAATTTAATGCCCAGGGTGGTCTTTGATCCCTCACTATGGCCAGTCTAATGCCCAGGGTGGTCTCTGTTCCCCCACTGTGGCCACTTTCATGCCCAAGGTGGTCTTTGATTCCCCACTGTAACCACTTTAATGCCCAGGGAGAGATATATATATATCCATCAATATCGTCCATCAATCTCTCTTTTTTCTTCGACAATCCATTTAACCTCCTCACTAACCTTTCTAATGCATTCACGTCTCACCTTCTTCGTGTCACACACTTCCCTTGCACGTTTGATTAAGGCTGGCCATCGGCCCCTCTCATTATCTCTGAAAAACAGAAACAAAAAGAAGAAAATCCTTGATCCCAACCACAGGATGCATTATTTCGCCCATATATCATCTCATTACCTAGTAAACATCACAATGCCTGGTCAGCCAGACACCTACCAGGAAGAGCTGGGCAGCAGCGGGTCACATTGATATTCAGGTTGGCGAAGATAGTAGACTTCACCTCGACCACTTTCAACCCCAGAGTTGTTTTTGATCCCACACTGTGGCCCCTTTCATACTCAGATGCCCAGTATGGTCTTTGATCCTCACTATGGCCTTCATCTCCAAGTAGTCTTTGGTCTCTTACTGCGGCCGCTCTCATCCCCAGGGTGATCTTTGGTCCCTCTGCGGTTACTTTCATGCTCAGGGTAGTCTATGGTCTCTCACTGTGGCCACGTTCATCCTCAGTGTGGTCTTTGGTCTCTCACTGTGCTCACTTTCATCCTCAGGGTGGTCTCTACTCGTTCACTGTGGCAACGTTCATTTCAAAGGTGGTATCTGGTCCCTCACTGTCGTAACGTTCATCCCCAGGATGGCCATTGGTCTCTAAATATGACCACGTTCATCCTTAGATTAGTCTTTTGTCCCTCACTATGGCCACTTTCATCTCCAGGGTTGTCTTTAGACCCCAAGTGACCACGTTCATCCGTAGGGTGGTCTTTGCTCCCTCATTGTGGCCACATTCATCCCGAGGATGGTTTTGCGTCCCTCACTACGACTACTTCCAGCTGTCGAAGTCTTTGGTCCTTCACTGTGGGCACTTTCAGTCCCCAATTTGGTCTTTGGTCTCTCCTTGTCACCAGTTTCAGCCACTGGGTGGTATTATTTCCCCTACCGAGGGAAATTTGTTTAGGGATCATGTATTTGTGATAACGCAGCTTCTCGATGTGTCGAGATGTAGAATTCCTGGAGTGAACGTCCCCAAAGTGATACACGTCTTCACATTGATAGACTAAGGTCAATTATTTGAAAGTGTTAATGTCGTATAAGCTCTGAGTTTAGGTATGAAGGAAGTATATCCCCTGGGTTTAAGTATGCAGGCAGTATAGCCCCTGGGTTTAAGGTGTCAAGGCAGCACTTCCCCAGGATATAGGTGTCAAAGTAGTATATGCTGCTGAGCTGAGACTATATGATACTGTTAAATGGGAAGGTTGCGTCGGTAATGTGGGACGTATATTAGCAGGGATAAGTGATTACACTGCTGAACAATGCCATTCCGCCGTTCTCCGATGCAACAAAACAAGAACATATTATCATCAGTTTGCATAATGCAAGTTCGAGCCCAAAGCTCAATCAACAGCTAGTCAATTGGCCCCCACAACCTCCGGAAGAGTGAGCTGGTGAGGGTTCGGTAGGCCCGAGTCTACTGGTGCCTTTAGTTCACTGCGTTTATTATGTTTACCTTAATAATAATCAAATTTGACATTAGTCTACCAAAGACCCCATCAGGATTAACCAGAGTCGCCTTCAGATCACCAGATTTGCATCAAAATCCACCGCACTCCCTTCCACCAGATTTGCCTTTTAAACCAGATTCTCGTGCTCGCCCGCCAGATTCACTCTCTTAACCTTAGAAAAATAAATGATTAGGACAGTTGTCGACTGCCGAAAACAGTTCAGCACTTTCTCGTGACTCCATTACGTTCTTAGGGTGCGGCCACACTTGCTCGGAACACTGGTTCGGAACATGTTCACGACTTTGCCATGAACCTGGTCACACTCATGTTCGAGCTTCGAAGCACTGTTGTCGCAAACATGCTGGTAACTCTGTCAGATTCATGTTGGTAGCACTGGCGTGGGCGAGGCTTCGAGCTGCCGACATGAATGTAACACAGTTCCTGTGCAGCTGTAGACATAGCAGTCATTCAATCATACCAGAGAATCGTGTGGGGACAGACACCTTCAGGCTGTAAATATGCGTAGTCCACTAACCACAGAAAATTAAGTTTCCCTCACTATCACTGCTGCTGGTCTTCCTCCCTCCCTCCCTCCTCTTCCGCTACTACTCGTTCTTCCTTGGAGCTTGATATGAATCTTATGAACGTTTAAATGATATTTATGACCAATAAAGCTATAGTGCAGCTACAGACAGTGAAGTCATTTAATCACATCAGGAACTTGGCTTAGTAGCCGTGTGTATGTGTTTCTAAAGAAAAAACTGTATTGTGAAGGACTGTATATATAGACGAACCCACTTTGCCTCCGCATCACCTTAAACTCTCCGGCTTGCCATTTAATACAATGTTTCGTAATGTGTTGTTACTGCAATACTTCAATTACCATGGCACTTTAAGCAGCACGGTGACAGTGTCAAACAGTCATTTAAATGTATCAGAAAGTCAACCTAGTGGCAGTGTGTGTAGAAAGAGCAGCGTGTATACTGTATAGTAGTATACTTACTGTATAGTAGTATACTTACAGTAATTTGCTGCATACGGCTAAGGATTTTTGATTATCATTCTCTTTCATTACTACTGGTGATAATACCATAAGTTATTAGAGTAGAAAGGGAAACTAGGGTTTTTCATTTAATCCAAAATTCGTTCATTCTTTCCCTTATCTCTTTTTTTTCCCCCTTTTATGAACTTCTCAATAAATCAACTAAGGCCCGGCTTTGATGTGGACTTTCGTCTATGACTGGAGCCCCCAACTTAAAAAGGAAAAAATCGTAGCTAACTTCAGCCTGTTTCTATAATGTTGTCAATAAAAAGCTTTTCTACTCTCCCATTAAAATATGAGTGGGTAAATATACCCTTAGCGGATCGCAGCTTGCAAATGATTAAAGAAAAAAAGATGTCGCAAGTGGCTGTTTAAAGTTATTCGATCTGGCATATCTGATAGTTAGCTATTAGGCTCGCACATCACAAAGACTGCTGGATCCCCACTGAGTATCCAGCATTGACAGCATTATGCAACACTCCAGCAACATCGCGATATCTTATATTCATCCCTCGATTTCCCCTCCAGTCATACCTGTGGCAAATGGAAAATCAAATGCTCCTTAAACATGAAGAACGTACTGCATGTGGCTGACACTTCAACTCGCAACTCAACTGAGGACCTGCTCTGAAAAAGAAAAATAGTTGTCCTTAATCCATTTATTAAAAGAAACATCAATTTCGTCGAACACTACAAATATAGAGAAATATTTTGATGATCAATATTCAAGGTGTGTACCTTATTTACATACAAACAATATCATCAGTTTTTGTACTAACAATTATCTTTCAGGTTGTCTTTCTATCTTTCCCCTTTTAATTTCTTACAGATGAATGCCTTTCCTGTCCTTATCCTTCTCCGTCCGATCATTCCACCCCACTGTAGTTCTTTGATCAAGGTTTTCTCGCCATCATCTTGTACGGAGGTTTATAGTCGTCATCAACAGCAAGCGAGGCTTCCTCCCCCACACTCTCGCCTGGGCGTTTTTCCCCCATCGTCCTCTGAGTAAACATCACTATTTCACATCACAAAAACAATGTACCGTCCCTTTTCTTTCACATGCCTAAGGATCATTTTTCCATTGCTGGATGATTCAAAATCGGTAATAGATGTTAATCTTTTAACACAATGAACCATTCCATCTCCTAATTAAAAGGATTAATTTCTCTAAAACTGGTCTGCCTTGGTTGGCAATAGATATTCCTGTTCTTTATGTGTCTTTCTTAACAAGAAGTTTTCCCGATATGAAATTGCTGTTACGTACTTCACAGCGGGTCACACGCACACTCTTGAGAGCTTCCGGTACCATGATCTCTGGTTAACATACAAGTTTAATGAACTTTTTAAAATATTTGGACAAACATTCTTTTTTTCCTGTGTTGGCTGAGTGCCCAAAAGCACAGTCGTCTCATTATTGCTATATATATATATATATATATATATATATATATATATATATATACATATATATATATATATATATATATATATATATATATATATATATATATATATATATATATGATTTGTTTCATGAGTTAAAGTGTGAATCATATGTCCTATGTACATTTTCACTTTATTCTTGAAACACACGAGACGTTTCGGGCACTCGAACACTGCTCATCTTCAGTCAGATTGATTATAAATGATGCAACGCATTATGTAATAAAAAAAGAATAATCACTCTTTGAAGTGTTACCAATGAGCGGTGACGTAGATAATTATATGCTAAGTGGTGGACCGTGCTCCCTCGTCGTTGATGCGTAGTAGTGTGGTGGGTAAGGCGCCAAACTCGCTGGCTTAACGGTTGGGAGGTTTTAACTGAGGTCTCCGCACATGGGGAAAGTACGGAGGAGGTAGAGATGGGTCATTTGGGGGTGTGTACAGCATAATTGTCGTCTCTGCTTGTCCTGTACTTTGATGGTTTATGTATGGATTATATTCTTTTATGTACGTGGCTTCTGTTACCTGTAGTCTTGTAGGTTCATGGCGATGTGTTTACAGTAAAATGTTGATGAGTGAGACCCATGTTATGTTGTTTGTTGCTTCATCAGTTGTTTAGGGCCTCCGTTCTGAACATCAAGTGTTAGACGTCGACTGAGTGATGTAGCGGTCATACCGATGTAGTTCACGTGGTTTTGAAGTTTACAACCTTCAGCTGGGCAGGAGTCCTCGTAAACTACTCTGGTTGACTGTCGTGGGGCATTGTTCGTGTGCGAGGTTGTTCACCCAAGATGTAGTAGTCACTGGTTTTCTTGTTCTTGTAGTACATGATGATGCCAAGACGACTTTCAGGAATGATGAAATATCCTAATATCCTTCTGGATAAGTTCGTCATACCTGCAAAATCATCATCAACGCTTCCTGCCACGAAAGATTCCTCTACAGTTTGGACTGAAGCTTCCTTCCCAGCTCGGCTGTGATGTTCCCAGAGGGCTTGTCCACAGGTAGGTACACCTCGTCATTTTCCAGGGCGCCTACGTCCTTGAACTTGCTTAGGTCGATAGTGAAATAGTGTTTATTGGGCATCGTCACCTCCACGCTTGATATCTGAAGCAGAATCAATACATTATGTGTGAGTGTATATATATTTTTCTTTCAAACTATTCGCCATTTCCCGCATTAGCGAGGTAGCGTTAAGAACAGAGGACTGGGCCTTTGAGGGACTACCCTCACCTGGCCCAATTCTCTGTTCCTTCTTTTGGAAAATTAAAAAAAAAAAAAACGAGCTGGGAGGATTTCCAGCCGCCCGCTCCCTCCCCTTTTAGTCGCCTTCTACGACACGCAGGGAATACGTGGGAAGTATTCTTTCTGTGTGTTGCCCGACGTTTGCTGGGTGCTGTGTGTTGCGGCTGGTGTGTGTGTGTGTGTGTTGACCGACGTGTGCTGGGTGTTGTGCGTTGTGGCTGGTGGGTGTGTGTTGCCTGGCTTGTGCTGGGTGTTGTGTGTTGTGGCTGGTGGGTGTGTGTTGCCCGACGTGTGCTGAACGTTGTGTGTTGTGGCTGGTGGATGTGTGGTGACCGACGTGTCACCACACACACACACACACATATACATATATATATATATATATATATATATATATATATATATATATATATATATATATATATATATATATCAAGTTTTTGGGCAATATGTTGGATTCTTATATCACGCACAATGTCAATAATTTGACAGTAATGAAGTTATTTATGGTTTCAAGCCAGTAAGCTTTTAAGAGTCATCTTCTTCACCAAAGTTACAGTTAACGATATCAGAATATCTCATGAATTCTTTGCTCGACCTTAATTTACCTGTTTGAAATTTCTTATTCATTGACTTGACAAATGTGTGTGTCAAAGACCATATGTATGAAGTTAGTAGAGAATACTATGATTAAGATCTCGGTATGGTAATGGGTGATCCACACACACACACACACACACACATATATATATATATATATATATATATATATATATATATATATATATATATATATATATATATATATTTCTTTTTCTTTCTTTCAAACTATACGCCATTTCCCGCGTTAGCGAGGTAACGTTAAGAACAGAGGACTGGGCCTTTTTTGGAATATCCTCACCTGGCCCCCTCTGTTCCTTCTTTTGGAAAATTAAAAAAAAACGAGAGGGGAGGATTTCCAGCCCCCCACTCCCTCCCCTTTTAGTCGCCTTCTACGACACGCAGGGAATACGTGGGAAGTATTCTTAATCCCCTATCCCCAGGGATAATATATATAAGAAAGGGCGATGGATGGATGCCAGAGGGGGGGTTGCGTGAGAAGGTTGTGAGCGAAGAAGGGGTGTGGGGGGGGGGGAGGGGGAGGCGAAGGAGTAGGTTAGTGTGTGAGAGACAAGTGTGTGTCAGTATGACTTTGATATCCTGACTGACCTCGGGGATAGCCTGCAGCGCTGCCTTCTGGATGAGGTAGACCGTGTTCTGGACGGAGGGAGAGAAGATGCCAGTGTCGGGCGGACCAGCAAACTTGTCGGAGATGATCTTGAACATCGTTAACCTGGTGGGAGACATGGGTCATGGTTATAGCCTCGCGATCATTGACCCTAAAAGAGGTGCCGGTGTTATGCTCAGGCCTCCAGCACTGTTTATCTTTACCTTTTACGGTACATCTGAGCCATTTTATGTGTACCGCGGTAATCTTCCCACAATGCGTTACATTTGGGTCATCTAGATGCCTCTAAAGTCAACACTATGTCGGTATAACTTTGAAAAAGAACACAAAACATTGCGAAGCTTTGACTCTCAGGCTTCATGCCACTCCTCAGCTCCACCTGTGTCTCTCTCGTCACTCTTCTGTATTGATGAATGATTCCTTCAGCTAGTTATCATAACGTAATGGTACATCGTGTTACTTTCTAAACCATCGACCTCTCTCTAGCCATGTCCCGTTATCATACTAACATTGATTAACCCATGTCATTTGCTTAGAGAGCGTAATTATGAATTATTGTATCATTCTTTCAACATCAGGAATAATACAGGCATGGTAAGTCCAGAGACTGGAGCTCAAAGTTTATCCTCAGCATTGTCTCTATAACAAAAAGGGAAGGGATGCATGTCTTTGGTGATGGCATGCATGACATATTCATGGTCATTCTACTTTATGATTTTCCTATAAAAATTTCCCTCAGGCTTATTAATCCTGCAAGGTATTTTTTTTTTCTACCTGTTTTCCTACCGACGTGTGCCAGAGGGGGTAGAGGGTGGGGAGAGAGCCTTTGCTTTGCTATCCTTTTCTTCTACTGCTTACAATTTTTTTTTTTTTAACCTTACAACCAAACCACCTCGCTTAGACCTTGGGTCTGTGTAACAGTGTAACTCTCTCTCTCTCTCACCATGTCTTGCCGAAGTCGACGCCCTTCGCGGTGTTATACTTCCAGGAGGCGGATACCACCGTGGAGAAGATGCGGTCCTTCATGTCTGGCAAGGAGCGGAACTCGTCGCTGACGAAGTTGACGAAGGAGGACTGGGTCGTCTTCAGCACTCGCATACCCTCCAGACTCGTGGACACCAATGGCTCCTCTGTGGGTGTGAGACAGATGGCTCATTGTTACTGGGTGGCTTGGTGGAGTGAGGGAAGGTGGGAGCTCATGGAACATGTGGCTGATGGTTGGCGGAAGTGTCGCTGCAGTGCGATTCTCCATCATATTGGCTTATAGTTTCCACGGAATACAGAAACAGTGCTAAATGTGCTGAACTGAATCGTTGTACATGAAGCTTAATTGAGGCAAAAATAAACCCAGGCTAGTAATACAGCAATCATAGTTTACATAAGTCACCTATTAAACCAGTCTGAGATACTCACCTCCACGCTTCTGCGTCACCTGACAAGTGTGTTGATACTCGGGAGAATAAATAAAGGCATGGTTGTGAGCTCGGCCATCCACCACTTGCCGTCTCCAGGGGCTCACCTCCACGCCCGCCTTCACCTTGTTCACGTGAGGATACTTAGTGAGGAAGTGGGAGCACAGCAACAGGGCGAAGGACTCCGGCGACTTGATCTGCCAAGATGAGGGGTAGAGGGTCACCTGAATGGTCACGAGTATTCTCCAGTCTCTCCCATCCTCCTGTTCTTCACTCACCTCCACTCTCCCCCTCTCGGTGTTCTCTTTACCTCTCTCCACCTGTTCTTCTCCCATCTCTACCCACCTTATGTTGTCCTCTTATCTCTTCTAACCTGTTCTATTTCCACCTCTCTCCTCCCGTTCTCCTATTACCGTGCTGTGGCTGGCTGTGTCAATCTCTCTGGTTATGTCTAGCTCTGTCTAGTCATGTCTATCTGTGTCTGATCGTGTCTATATGTGTTTGCAGTGCTTAATCGTGTCATAAAAGTGTACAATCAAGTATGGCTGTGCACGACAATGTCTTATTGTACCCACTCGTGTAGAGATGCATTTGGTCTCTTACAAATGTGTGTTTGCTTGTGTCTTATTTTCGCTTAGTGTCTCTACATGCGTATAAACTTGTAAACAAAAGATTTGCCCGCCTTTCTACCAGTCATACGTTGATGACGCTGTGACCTGGCAGGAGCGGAAGGAATAAAGTTGTCGTGGTAGCCCCCAGCTTAGCTTGTTTTATCTCGATAAACTGTGCCAAGCAGCGTTGTATTGTGTCCAGCCTCTTCCTGTGTTTGGTCAAATCTAATTGCATTGCCTAGTTATGGTAGCTGCTTCGTCGCTTTCCCCTGTGACTGAACGTGCTTACCTAGGCTTGGTTGTTCTTCATTACGTTTCGTCGTATCTAGGTGTACTAGGTCGCGTCTGTGTTTAACAGCTTCGATAAATAGGAAAAGAAATCAATGACCTCTCCGTCTCTAATGAGTGGAGGGACAGTCATCTGGCCGAGCTGGACGAAATGTTACAGGCCTATTAATAACTATCCTCCAAGATAGCCTTGACTGAGGCATGTTTTTCCCGCGCCACGTCGGATACTATCTAAAAGAGAATCAGAAGTACAAAAAAGGCGAATCTTGGCAGGATGCCCGCCCGTCCAGCCACAACTAAGCTGCTGGACAGCCTCACACTCCCCGCAAACTCAAGAGGATTCAAGGACCAACTGTGCAGGGTTTAGGTGACAACACATGACTATAAAACAGGTGAAAGATATTACGATAACAACTTCAGGGTGACTATATCTATCTGTCTATCTATCTATCCGTCTATACATACATACATATTCATACAAACACGTGTATATATATATATATATATATATATATATATATATATATATATATATATATATATATATATATATATATATATATATATCATACGAATTCCACTGCCCATACGTGGACTGCCCGCCCCTTTCGTCATAATGACTACCAACTAACTTGTCCCGACGTCTTTCGTGTTATTTACAGAGTGGGATCCCGAAGACACACCTGAGATCCTGCCACAACACCACCCTCACGAGAGAGATGTTGGAGACAGGAACATCCATATCAGACACTTCACCCGACCGTAGACGCCTTCAGTTACTCGAAGCCCTCTACATCAAGGAAAGATCACCGTGTATGTACCTGCAGACTGACGATCTTCTGATGTTACTTAGAGCTCGACATCTGACCTTTTCCAGCGAGAACGGCACGGTAACTGGTGACGTCACGTAGCAGCACGCTCGGCCAGCTTTCATTAGTCAAGACAATGGAGTAGCTGCATACCGTATCCATCTATAATTGGTCAATAATTTTTTCCTTTGATCTTTGACTTTCGTACAGTAACCTAGACCATACCCTACTGTCCTTAAACTTTAGAAAGTTACACTGATGGTTTCTAAGTTTGCTTCTGCCTCTGTTATGAACTCTGACCAGCTTACTGATAATCTACCTGAGTAGGGTCAGAGAGGCGTTAAACAAGTTGAGAACATCTGGAAGAAACTGATACATGCCAAATTAGCATTAAGATTCATTGAACTCAAAACACACACACTCATATATATATATATATATATATATATATATATATATATATATATATATATATATATATATATATATATATACATATATATATATATTAGTTGATTGATTGAGAGGGTGAAGGCATGCACAGAGCATCAGATTGGGGAAAAGTAGTGTGGCTTCAGAAGTGGTAGAGAATTTGTGGATCAGGTGTTTGCTTTGAAGAATGTATGTGAGAAATACTTAGAAAAACAAATGGATTTTTATGGAGCATTTATAGATCTGGAGAAGGCATATGATAGAGTTGTTAGAGATGCTCTGTGGAAGGTATTAAGAGTATATGGTGTGGGGGGCAAGTTGCTAGAGGCAGTGAAAAGTTCTTATCGAGGATGTAAGGCATGTGCACGAGTAGGAAGAGAGGAAAGTGATTGGTTCCCAGTGAATGTCGATTTGCGGCAGGGGTGCGTGATGTCTCCATGGTTGTTTAATTTGTTTATGGACGGGGTTGTTAGGGAGGTGAATGCAAGAGTTTTGGAGAGAGGGGCAAGTATGCAGTCTGTTGTGGATGAGAGGGCTTGGGAAGTGAGTCAGTTGTTGTTCACTGATGATATAACGCTGGTGGCTGATTCGGATGAGAAACTGCAGAAGCTGGTGACTGAGTTTGGTAAAGTGTGTGAAAGAAGAAAGCTGAGAGTAAATGTGAATAGGAGCAAGGTTATTAGGTACAGTAGAGGGACAAGTCAATTGGGAGGTAAGTTTGAATGGAGAAAAACTGGAGGAAGTGAAGCGTTTTAGATATCAGGGAGTGGATTTGGCAGCGGATGGATCCATGGAAGCGGAAGTGAGTCACAGGGTGGGGGAGGGGGCGAAGGTTCTGGGAGCGTTGAAGAATGTGTGGAAGGCGAGAACATTATCTCGGAAAACAAAAATGGGTATGTTTGAAGGAATAGTGGTTCCAACAATGTGATATGGTTGTGAGGCGTAAGCTATAATTAGGGTTGCGGGGAGGAGGGTGGATGTGTTGGAAATGAGATGTTTGAGGACGATATATGGTGTGAGGTGGTTTGATCGAGTAAGTACCGAAAGGGTAAGAGAGATGTGTTGTAATAAAAAGAGTGTGGTTGAGAGAGCGGAAGAGGGTGTGTTGAAATGGTCTGGTCACATGGAGAGAATGAGTGAGGAAAGATTGACAAAGAGAATATATGTGTTAGAGGTGGAGGGAACGAGGAGAAGTGGTAGACCAAATTGGAGGTGGAAGGATGGAGTTAAAAAAGATTTTGAGCGATCGGGGCCTGAACGTGCAAGAGGGTGAAAGGCGTGCAAGGAATAGAGTGAATTGGAACGATGTGGTATACCGGGGTCAACGTGCTGTCAATGGATTGAACGAGGGCATGTGAAGCGTCTGGGGTAAATCATGGAAAGTTTTGTGGGGCCTGGATGTGGAAAGGGAGCTGTGGTTTCGGTGTATTATACATGACAGCTAGAGACTGTGTGGACGAATGTGGCCTTTGATGTCTTTTCCTCGCGCTACCTCGCGCGTACGTGGGGGGAGGGGGTGTCATTTCATGTGTGGCGAGGTGGCGACGGAATGAATAAAGGCAGTAAGTATGAATTATGTACATGTGTATATATGTATATGTCTGTGTATGTATATATATATGTATATGTTGAAACGTATAGGTATGTATATGTGCGTGTGTGGACGTGTATGTATATACATGTGTATGTGGGTGGGTTGGGCCATTCTTTCGTGTTTCCTTGCGCTACCTTGCTAACGCGGGAGACAGCGACAAAGTATAATATATATATATATATATATATATATATATATATATATATATATAGATAGATAGATAGATAGATAGAGAGAGAGAGAGAGAAGGTCTTAACCTAATCTAACGTAACACAAACCAAACTAACTCGACCTAAAGTTGCAATATCGTAACGCTATCTACCATTTATCTATTTTGCTACTGTTAGTTATCTCCCTTATTTACCAATAGTTATAGTTACCCATTATATCTTATTCAGTTTTCTTGGAGAAATGGTATAGAAACTGGAAGATGGCCAAGGTCAAGACTCTCTCTCAGGAATAGCCAAAAGATGTAATACAAAGCTGTTGGTAAATGTATAATGTAATTTTTACACATCTCAGTCATTTCAAACTATGCTATGTAATTAAGGCCAGTGAATTTGCCAGAATGATGTTAAGTTATACATAGAGAGGTGTATGTATCAAGAATTAAATGGTATTATTTATGTTACGTGAGAGCCATGTTTATTTTGCTATTATAAATATATTCTTCTAGATTTTTATCAGTCTTTGATATATGACCACCTTGAGAACAAGGTAATAGTAGATATATCATTATGGCCGTCAGGTATTAGCCAAATTGTAAGGGAATCTGTGTCTCGCCCAAATCTTTATGTTAACAAGCTGTTAATTCAGTTATCTTTTAATGGGTCTATGGGTTGATTATACGCCCTTTAATGGGGTAGGGGTGGAGGCAGAACGTAAATTGGGGGCCCTTCCAGGATCTTGAACTGTGAAACAAACCTGCTGTCAGGGGTCTGAATAAGTGAAACCAAGTGTATGTAAATCAAGCTGGCCTAAGTGTTGTGGGTTAGTACTCTACTGTGCTCTCTTGAATTATATGGAGAAAATTTTTCTAAATAAGTGTTCATACTTAAACATGACAGATAATGTTAAGAGTTTTACTGAAACCCAGGATATACATTTTCTCTACCAGTGTAATAAAGACGAACTGAACCAGGTGCAGTTATTTATGGAATTTCTCTGCTGACATGTCAAAAATGACATGAGAGAGAATTGGAGATAGAGATGATAGAGCAAGTAAGTTACCTGAGATTATAGAAAAAGAAGCTGAGGATTTCTTCATTCAATTTGAAATACTTGCATTTATTAAAGAATGGGATGAAATTGACTGGGCTATGTTGGTGCAGAGTAAATCTAAGGGTAAGGCTAAAGAGGCATATGTATGTCTTAGTTTAATGGACTCAGTAAATTACAAGGCTGTTAAGGAAGCAGTATTAATAACTGGAATTGGACACAGAAGCATACAGGAGAAGGTTTAGGGACATCAAGAAAATCAGTGGACAAACTCACCTGGAGATGGCTAGAGAATGTGGAATGACATTTGGTAGATGGTGTAAATCAGAAAAAATAGAAACAATGGAGGAGCAGAGGCAACTTATCCTGTGGGAACAATTCAAAAGTGGCTTACAACTTGAAATATATTATGAAATATGCAAGAGTAGAGTGAAAAATGTGAGGAAAGCTGCCAGGATGGCTGACCAGTTAGAAGTAGCTAACAAATATTGTAAGAAAGAAATAACCTGTAAACAGTAATAGACAGCCTAGTAAACATTATCTTGTGGAGGGTGCACATAACTATGAGCCACAAAATAATGTACGAAATAGATTCCAAATACATACACAATACAGGTACTCAAGACCTCAGTTTAGTCATAACCCATATGTTAGTAGACAGGAGAAACCACCAATGAAATGTTTGGGATGTGGAAAATTTGGTCATAGTAAATATCAGTGTCAAAAATCACCAAAGACTATAGGATTAAATGTTGCTTGGGAACAGAAACATGATATTTGTGAGGTAAGAAGTAATGAGTAAAATGTGAGTAAACCACAGTGTGCAGTTTGTGAGTCATATATTACTGCAGGAAAGTTGGGATTAAAGGTAGTCCTGAGAAGAAAATTTTGATATTGAGGGATACTGGAGCACGTCAGAGTTTAATCCTGAAAGATGTATTAGAGTGGACAAATGAGTCTTACTCTGGGGAAAAAATAAATGTAAAAGGATTATGGTTAGGCAAGCCTATCCCATTGCATTATATAAATCTTGAGAGTGGATCTGTGAGTGGCTGTGTAAAGGTTAGGATGTGTGAAGAATTTCCTATGCCTGGAGTACACATGCTATTGGGGAATGATTTGACTGACTAATTTGTCCCAGAGTCTATCATGAGCAGTAATCCATTTCGTGTAGTTACTATTGTAAAGGTGAACCACATGACAGATAAAACTGTAGAGAATCAAACTGATAGTAATGTACAGTGTAGTGAAATTGTTTATCCAGCGTGTGTTGTGTCCAGGTTAAAGAGAGGAGAAGTTGATTATGATTTAGATGAATTATTTAATGAAGAGTATGTAACTAGGGATAATTCAGAAGAAATTGGAAATGAGAAGAGCACTGTGGAATTGAAAATTGATGTATTTCCAGATCTTGTTGTGGACAAGGAAGAGTTAACAAAGTTACAGAAGGGTGATGAAAGTTTGAAAGAACGTTGAAGTGAAACTGCTAGAAATGGGAATGAGAAGGGTGTCAGTTGGACTTTATGTACAAATGGTGTGTTAATGAGAAAATGAAGACCTGCTTATGTTCCAGCATCTGCTCACTGGGAGGTTAGAAAGCAAATTGCAGTTCCAAGGAATTATAGGGTACATGTAATTGCTCTGTCACATAGTTCTTGTTTGTCTGGACACTTGGGAGTCAGGAAGACAAATGATAGAATATTAACTCATTTTTATTGGCCAAATATGAAGAAAGATATGGTCCAGTATTGTACGACTTGTGAATTATGTCAGAGAGTATGTAAAACCAACCAGACTATACAGCCAGCACCACTGCAGCCAATTCCTGCTTTTTGTAAACCTTTTAGCAAAATTGTAATTGATTGTGTAGGTACTCTACCTAAAACATGTAAAGGATATCTGTATCTATTAACAATAATGTGTGCATCTACCAGATTTCCAGAAGCAGTATCATTATGTATCATCCATTCAAAAATATTGTAAGAGAGTTAATGAAATATTTCTCCTGGATGGGTATGCCTGAAATTATACAGTCAGACCAAGGAAGTAATTTCGCTTCTGGAATGTTTAAGAAAATATTAAAGGGGTTACATATAACACATAGGATGTAAAGAGCTTTTCACCCACAGAGCCAAGGAGTTGTGGAGAGATTCCATCAGACTGAAAATGATTTGAGAATGTATTGTGAGAAATTGTCAGTAGACTGGAATGAAGGTCTGCCTTTAACAATGTTTGCCATTAGAGATTCAGTACTCGAGTCTACAGGTTTTAGTCCATTTGAGTTAGTGTACGGACATGAAATAAGAGGTCCATTGAGTATGTTGAAAGAGAAATGTTGGGTAGAGCTAGAGAGGTTGCTGCAGAAAACTTGAAAAGGCATCAAGAAGATATGAAGGTATGGTATGACAAAAAATCTAGAAGCAGAAAGTTTAAACAAGGTGATCAAGTGTTGATAATATTGCCTCAGACAGGAAATCCTCTGAGAGCAAGGTTTAATGGTCCATGGGTTATTGAAAGGAGAGTGGATGATTTGAACTACAATGTGAATACCCCAGAAAGATGCAAGCCAAGTCAATTGTGTCACATAAACATAATAAAATCTTATTATGACAGAAATTCTGCAAAGGATGATGAGGTTACAAATGTGTCTTGTGCATGTGTTATGTCATCATGCAGAGGAAGTGAATGGATGTGAGAATGTGAAGTTGGAGAGATGTGAAGACAAATTGTTAAAAAATTCAGATATGTTAGATAGATAATTTGAAAAAGAAGCTTGATCATTTAGAAACTGAAAGAAGAGATGAGATCATACAAATAATGAATGAGTTTAGGTGTTTGTTTTCTGATGTTCCTTGAACTAATGTGTTACTGCATGACATTGAAATTGACGATGCAACACCTATCAAGCAGCAACCTTATAGAGTGAATCCTAAAATGAGAGAGATAATGAGAAAAGAAGTACAGTATATGTTTGACAATGATCTGATTGAAAAAGTAACAGTCCTTGGAGCTCACCTTGTGTGTTGATAACTAAACCTGATGATATTTCCTAGATTTTGTACTGATTTCAGAAAGGTAAATAAAATGACTAAAGCTGACTTGTATCCTATTCCAAGAGTAGATGTTTAATTGGTCAGATAGGAAATGCTAAATTTGTAACTAAGTTAGACTTATTGAAAGGGTATTGGGAAGTACCTTTGACTGAAAGAGCAAAGGAAATTTCTGCATTTGTAGGTAACTATGGATGGTTTGTATCAGTATAAAGCGATGCCCTTTGGTATGAAAAACAGTGGTACTACTTTCCAAAGATTAGTAAATCAAGTATTGTGTGATGTTAAAGATTGTTCTGTATATATAGATGTATAGTATTGTATTAAAAAACTTGGGAAAAACATTTGTATTTAGTGAGGGAAGTGTTTAATAGGAAAGTTAATGGTAAACCTTGTGATACAAAGCTGTTGGTAAATGTATAATGTAATATGTACACATCTCAAGTCATTTCAAACCCATATGTTATATAATTGAGGCCAGTGAATTTGCCAGAGTGATGTTAAGTAAAGTAATATAGAGAGAGGTCTATGTATCAAGAATAAATGTTATTATTTATGTTATGAGAGAGCCATGCTTATTTTCCTATTATAAATATATTTTTATAGATTTTTATCTGTTTGGTATTTGACCAACTTGAGAAGAAGGGAACAGTAGATATATCATTATGGCCGTCAAATGTCAGTATTTCACTTTTTATTTATTCTACTTTGTCGCTGTCTCCCGCGTTAGCGAGGTACTGCAAGGAAACCGACGAAAGAATGGCCCAACCCACCCACATACACATGTATATACATACATGTCCACACACGCAAATGTACATACCTATACATCTCAACGTATACATATATATACACACATAGACATATACATATATACACATGTACATAATTCATACTGTCTGCCTTTATTTATTCCCAACGCCACCCCGCCACACATGAAATAAAAACCCCCTCTCCCCGCATGTGTGCGAGGTAGCGCTAGGAAAAGACAACAAAGGCTACATTCGTTCACACTCAGTCTCTAGCTGTCATGTAATAATGCACCAAAACCACAGCTCCCTTTCCACATTCAGGCCCCACACAACTTTCCATGGTTTACCCCAGACGCTTCACATGCCTTGGTTCAATCCATTGACAACACGTCGACCCCGGTATTCCATGTCGTTCCAATTCACTCTATTCCTTGCACGCCTTTCACCCTCCTGCATGTTCAGGCCCCGATCACTCAAAATCTTTTTCACTCCATCTTTCCACCCCCAATTTGGTCTCCCACTTCTCCTCGTTCCCTCCACCCCTGACTTATATATCCTCTTGGTCAATCTTTCCTCACTCATTCTCTCCATATGACCAAACCATTTCAAAACACCCTCTTCTGCTCTCTCAACCACGCTCTCTTTATTATCACACATCTCACTTACCCTATTATTACTTGCTCGATCAAACCACCTCACACCACATCTTGTCCTCAAACATCTCATTTCCAGCACATCCACCCTTCTCTGCATAACTCTATAGCCCACGCCTCGCAACCATATAACTTTTTGGAACCACTATTCCTTCAAACATATCCATTTTTGCTTTCCAAGATAATGTTCTCGACTTCCACACATTCTTCAAGGCCCCCAGAACTTTCGCCCCCTCCCCCACCCTATGATTCACTTCCGCTTCCATGGTTCCATCTGCTTCCAAATCCACTCCCAGATATCTAAAACACTTCACTTCCTCCAGTTTTTCTCCGTTCAAACTTACCTCCCAATTGACTTGTCCCTCAACCCTACTGTACCTAATAACCTTGCTCTTATTCACATTTACTCTCAGCTTTCTTCTTTCACACACTTTACCAAACTCAGTCACCAGCTTCTGCAGTTTCTCACACGAATCAGCCACCAGCGCTGTATCATCAGCGAACAACAACTGACTCACTTCCCAAGCTCTCTCATCCACAACAGACTGCATACTTGCCCCTCTTTCCAAAAGTCTTGCATTCACCTCCCTAACACCCCATCCATAAACAAATTAAACAACCATGGAGACATCACACACCCCTGCCACAAACCAACATTCACTGAGAACCAATCACTTTCCTCTCTTCCTACCCGTACACATGCTTTACATCCTCGATAAAAACTTCTCACTGCTTCTAACAACTTGCCTCCCACACCATATATTCTTAATACCTTCCACAGAGCATCTCTATCAACTCTATCATATGCCTTCTCCAGATCCATAAATGCTACATACAAATCCATTTGCTTTTTTAAGTATTTCTCACATACATTCTTCAAAGCAAACACTTGATCCACACATCCTATACCACTTCTGAAACCACACTGCTCTTCCCAATCTGATGCTCTGTACATGCATTCACCCTCTCAATCACCCTCCCATATAATTTCCCAGGAATATTCAACAAACTTATACCTTTGTAATTTGAGCACTCACTCTTATCCCCTTTGCCTTTGTACAATGGCACTATGCAAGCATTCCGCCAATCCTCAGGCACCTCACCATGAATCATACACACATTAAATAACCTTACCAACCAGTCAACAATACAGTCATCTCCTTTTTTAATAAATTCCACTACAATACCATCCAAACCTGCTGCCCTGCCGGCTTTCATCTTCTGCAAAGCTTTTACTACCTCTTCTCTGTTTACCAAAGCATTCTCCCTAACCCTCTCACTTTGCACACCACCTTGACTAAAACACCCTATAGCTGCCACTCTATCATCAAACACATTCAACAAACCTTCAAAATACTCACTCCATCTCCTTCTCACATCACCACTACTTATCACCTCCCCATTAACCCCCTTCACTGAAGTTCCCATTTGTTCCCTTGTCTTACGCACTTTATTTACCTCCTTCCAAAACATCTTTTTATTCTCCCTAAAAATAATGATACTCTCTCACCCCAACTCTCATTTGCCCTCTTTTTCACCTCTTGCACCTTTCTCTTGACCTCCTGTCTCTTTCTTTTATACATCTCCCAGTCATTTGCATTACTTCCATGCAAAAATCGTCCAAATGCCTCTCTCTTCTCTTTCACTAATAATCTTACTTCTTCATCCCACCACTCACTACCCTTTCTAATCTACCCACCTCCCACGCTTCTCATGCCACAAGCATCTTTTGCGCAAGCCATCACTGCTTCCCTAAATACATCCCATTCCTCCTCCACTCCCCTTACGTCCTGTGTTCTCACCTTTTTCCATTCTGTACTCAGTCTCTCCTGGTACCTCCTCACACAAGTCCCCTTCCCAAATTCACTTATTCTCACCACTCTCTTCACCCCAACATTCTCTCTTTTTTCTGAAAACCTCTACAAATCTTCACCTTTGCCTCCACAAGATAATGATCAGACATCCCTCCAGTTGCACCTCTCAGAACATTAACATCCGAAAGTCTCTCTTTCTCGCGCCTATCAATCAACACGTAATCCAGTAACGCTCTCTGGCCATCTCTCCTACTTACATCCATATACTTATGTACATCTCTCTTTTTAAAGCAAGTATTTCCTATCACCAGTCCTTTTTCAGCACATAAATCTACAAGCTCTTCACCATTTCCGTTTACAACACTGAACACCCCATGTACACCAATTATTCCCTCAACTGCCACATTACTCACCTTTGTATTCAAATCACCCATCACTATATCCCGGTCTTGTGCATCAAAACTACTAACACACTCACTCAGCTGCTTCCAAAACACTAGCCTCTCATGATCTTTCTTCTCATGCCCAGGTGCATATCCACCAATAATCACCCATCTCTCTCCATCCACTTTCAGTTTTACCCATATCAGTCTATAGTTTACTTTCTTACACTCTATCACATACTCCCACCACTCCTGTTTCAGGAGTAGTGCTACTCCTTCCCTTGCTCTTGTCCTCTCACTAACCCCTGACTTTACTCCCAAGACATTCCCAAACCACTCTTCCCCTTTACCCTTGAGCTTTGTTTCACTCGGAGCCAAAACATCCAGGTTCCTTTCCTCAAACATACTACCTATCTCTCCTTTTTTCTCATCTTGATTACATCCACACACATTTAGACACCCTAATCTGAGCCTTCGAGGAGGATGAGCCTTCCCCGCGTGACTCCTTTTTCTGTTTCCCCTTTTAGAAAGTTAAAATACAAGGAGGGGAGGGTTTCCAGCCCCCCAGCTCCCGTCCCTTTTAGTCGCCTTCTACGACTTGCGAGGAATGCGTGGGAAGTATTGTTTCTCCCCTATCCCCAGGGATAAAATGTCAAATGTCAGATGTCAGCCAAAGTGTAAGGGAATGTGTCTAGCCCAGATCTCTGTTAACGGAGGCTGTTAATTCAGAGTTATCTGTTTTAATGGGACTATGGGCTGATTATACACCCTTTAATGTGTAAGGGGTGGAGGCAGAACGTAACACTACTCTGACCTATCATAGTATCTTATTAGATATAAACAGAATTGTAACGTTTCGGTGTAGCAAATGGTGACCACCCGGTAGCTCTATACATGCCCTACTCACCCCGTGATTCTTGGCCAGGATGTAGACCGTGTTCTTCTGTGAGTCGGTAGCGACGATGGCAGAGTTGTCTCCGTGGATGTAGTCGTCATCGGTGTCGAGGGTGAGCTCTGTGCTGACCTCGTACTCCTTAATGGAGTGGACGACGCCTTCGCGACGCACATACAGCATCTTCACATTGTTTTTGCCGTAGCCGCGGTTCACCCACTCATAATGTTCCTCCATCCTGCCTGTGCTGTGGATCAGATCAGGTAACTACAATTTCCAAAGCTTCCAGCAGAAAAGAAGTGAACAAAGCGTCAAAACTTTTCGCAGGCATAATTCCTCATTCACATGGAAACTGTCAGATTCTTACCTGAAGTTCACACTGTTAGGTCGATACTTACGCCTCTGCCGGTAGTTGCTAAGGAGGGTTAGAGCTTCCTTACAAACAGCAGGGCTCAAGCCTACACACTGGAATGGTATCCACCTTTTTGCGTCTAGGTATAAACTAACCATATGAAAGATTGTATAATGTATGTAGTGAAGCTTCTGTAATGAACCAATTCTGTAATATATATCAAACCACTGGGGGTCTGACGAAGACCCTTTGAGACCTCTGTAATCATCTTGCGCTACCGCTCACAGGATGAGCATATCGTGCACGCACATAAACCTAGCTGGTGTTACTAAAACATCAAATCGCTGTGGTTATTGAGGGACTCAAGCTTCCGTACCAAGACCCTTAAATCTTGAAAATCAAGAAAATAATTTCCTCTAGTTTTTCAGGACTGGGAATGCTCCCAAATCACTCCTTGTGTAGTCTCGCGTGATTTTAAGATCGTGTTATCTGTGGCAGGTATTTCTTTGGTACAGAGTCTCTTTGAGAGACAGCAAGTACCAAGTACGATAAGGAATTTTTTTTTTTGTCTACTAATACAAGTCAGGAATTAACGCCACCTAGTTTACCGGGCATGAAACATAGTCTTCATTAAAACCTAATAATATAATCGTGAGCTACTGCCTTATGTACGTAATCTTGCTGAGTTGCACGTGAACTTGGGTATGGAACGGTCGTTACTTAAGATCTGATTTATCTCTCTCTCTCTCTCTCTCTCTCTCTCTCTCTCTCTCTCTCTCTCTCTCTCTCTCTCTCTCTCTCTCTCTCAAGGAAAAATGAAGCCTTATGGAAGACTTTTCGGTTAGGAAAATTTTTCAGACAAAAATGATGAAGATTCGTAATCCTCCATTAACAGAATATCTACCACAATTATTGGTTCTTTATTTGATATCGGCATCCTCACTACCACTTACGTTTACATTCTCCCTTATGTAATAAAATGATGAAAATGGTCAATATCTTAAGAAATATTTTTGAAATCAAGTTGACGCAATGGCCATAGTCTCAAGAAACAACTCCAAAAAACCATTCTCAGTTCAAGGTCGCATTTTTTACACGTTACAGTGATTGGACTCTCTGATTTCTGGTCTATTTTGCAGATATGGTAGGATTAATTCTTCTCTGCAGAAATGGATGATAAGGTAAACGTTTGGGGCAGATATAAGCCACCTTTGGGACAAAACTATTGAACATGCACCGACCACCTTGACAATAAACTTGCGAAAGTATGCGATAGGCTACAGGAGTAATACAAACCCTCAGTTATCAAATGTAATTAGAAATGGTAAACTGTGCATTCTATAGGCACATACAGAATTTGGGCTGCTTAGAGTAGTTGGCACTTTTAGTATTCTGGGGTTATCAGTACTTAAGAAGTGAGCTGCTAACGTTGGTGTCTTATAATCTAAATCTATTTAGAAAATATGGGACATAGTTCTGTGGTCTCTGATGAGATGTACCAGCTCAGGTGATACACTAAGGCACATGTATCATCTCAGGGGATAAATATGTGGACATGTAGCGACTCAGGGAATGAACCGAAGGACATACACATTACCACTTCAGGGGTTAAACCTGGGGACAGTAGCATCACTGGGGACAATCGTGTGGACATGTATTTCCTTAGCAGAGTTTTATTCAAGTTCTACCATACAGTAGTCAAACACACAGCAAAGTTGCCTCGTATGGATTGGTTTGTATCCCCGGGCTGTTCTGTGGACCGGCTTCTCGCATGCCTTGCTGGGGACCGGACGACCACCGTTTTTTGTTCCTAGGAAGTTTAGAGATGTCTGCGTTGAATACCAGGTAATATTTAGTAATACATGCGATGGGAAAGTTGCAATGTATCATAGCAGGCAATATGTCGATCCCGTCGGCTTCAATGACTAATCTGGGAATTAAAAATCGGGCCGACACTTTCAGGACAGTTCTATTATTACATTTGAAGCCTGGTGCATCTGACCTTCACGTTTGTTTGTTGACGCTTCATGCGTATATATAATGGTTAACCCAATGTCAAATGAAACTTCCGAAATTTATCACAACAGATTTAATCTAATATGTAGAATTGCAAGGAATGTTATATTGGTATCTATGTGTGGTTTGGAAGTTGATTCATTTAACAATTGTCTTATATGTTTACATAATAAAGTGAGACTCGCCGTAAACAATTTGGCCAATTCTTATCCTTTCATACGATATTGAGTTTGCTGCATGAGTTGTGCTTTTCTTATGCAAGAATGACAGACGATTTCGTTCCTCACCTTGGACAAACATAGGAACAAAAAACACCAGTGTTGCATAGAATACTGATGAGATCAGATTCCTCAGTCTCCAGGGGCTGTTAATGATGCTTCTGGGATGTAAATAACCGGGATAATAAAGAGGCAAAAATAAGAACTTTTGACAGCAGGCCCATATCTTCCCTTGGATACTGTCCACGTAATGACAATGAAAGATGTGCAGCTTACGTTCATATTAACAAATACGTATATGGCGAAATCGGAAAGTGAATCGGTTTACCTTGTGTCCGTGTGATATTCCTACATTCCAAGGACTGCTAACCTCTCAGATGTGGTATGACCTTCAGTACACGAAAGACGTGTGTTTACGTTCATTATACTGACACAACCGTGGGGTAGGTTCTAGGTACACCTTTATCGTACAAAGAAGGTCTCTCATAGGTTTACACAGCAACATGACGCAGCCTTCGTTAAACAACGCAGGTTTGTCCCCAGTCTAGGCTTCTGCTGATGCCATTATGTCCATCTACCAAGGGTCGCTGGTTACGCTGTTCTAATATCGAATATGGCTGCTCTAAAACATACGTGTTTATATATACGAATAAAGTGCATATGAACGCACACCTTCATAGAACATACAAACCTCCAACAGCCAGGATCGAACCCTGTGTCACAGGCGGGAATGCTAATCATTAGGATATGGACCTGGCCCATACCCTATCGGTTAGCATTCCCACCTGTGGCACAGGGGTCCAGGGTTCGATCCTGGCTGTTGGAGGTTTGTATATGATATATATATATATATATATATATATATATATATATATATATATATATATATATATATATATATATATATATATCACATGATACCTTCCAACAACCAGGATTCGAACCCAGGTCCTTATGCATGGTAGCCGATCATACTCTAGTGGTAGCGATCCCGCCTACCAAGCAAAAGGACCTTTGTTCGAATCCTGGCTGTTGGAGGGTATTATGTGTTCTATGAAAGTGCACGTTCATATGCATTATAGTCATATAATGAGTAACAATCTAAATGCAAAGTATGGAAACAAATATAGAAAAACTTACAGTTGAGGAAACACTGAACAATATCAAACGAGTAGGAATAAAGTCCATTACTAGATACATTATGTAGAGCCCGAGCGAGGCCGTTATTGTTCGGATGTGGAGTAGAGAGGTCAGGTTGGGCTCGTCTGAATCTGACCTTCATAACCCAGGACCGTGTTGGTCAGCGCCGCGTTCCTGCTGTCCAGAAATGGCGGACTCGATATCTTGTGGCAGGTCAATGACGTGTCCCATTCGGGCCATCAAAGAGATCTATGGCGGGTGTCATGATAGTTGCAGTGATCGGTGGAGACCACAGATATTAAAAAAACCATTCTCATTTTAGAGAAAGTTCCTGTCATTAACATCAAGACAAACATGACCACCGCTACACAGCTCTTTAATGGCCTGCCAGTAGGAAGTAGACAACACCATTGCGTTTGTATCACACCCAGACACAGATACAATCATCTCCCAGCAGACACATTCTACACCCAACAGTTTACCTGCTCCGATTTCAGTTGACATCTTTGACAACAGACGATCCGCAAGCCATGACACTGCATATGAACTCAGACCCATATCTGTGTTTCACGATGGAACGTACACGGACTGCGACCATATTTATACTTGCTACAGGTCGTAGTCGAACGAGATAATGTAAATGTTGCCCTTCTATACATAGAAAACTAGTTTAAAAACATTTCGTTTCACTTAACATCAACAATATTATATGCACTCACAACCAGAAGGAAGAAATGGCTGTATTACGCTTGTCAGAAAATAAATCCTTCTGTATCGCTGACATCCTATAGTGCGAGAACACCGTCGAGGTACAGGCTATAAGGGATCACTACTTGCAGATCGACACACTGATGAACTTCTCTTGAAAGTTAGGATCCGTTGGTGACTCGTCTCTCTCTCTCTCTCTCTCTCTCTCTCTCTCTCTCTCTCTCTCTCTCTCTCTCTCTCTCTCTCTCTCTCTCTCCTCACAGTCCTCTGCTTTCATCGCCGAAGATTTCAGTGCACATCACCCAAATTCCCGTTTCGTACGCAGCCGATGCCACAAGTGGCCACATGAGAGAGACCCATGATGATGAACCTCCTTGATTATCTCCGACCATCCCGGCAGAATCAACTCATGTGCGAGGTGGTAGAGTAGTACCTGTCACCACCTCCTGTACAGACGTCCCCAGAGCGTGTACCGAGATACGAGACGACCTTCTCATGGACCAATTGGCCATCCTCACTGAACTAGACGTCAACACCTTCCACTAGCTCCTCTTACTATCTCAGTGGGACAAAAAAAAAAAAAAGTTACACGCCCTCCCCCTGATTATGGTGTTCTCAGAAGTCTTGCCCGAAGCAATCAACAGCGTAGCTATGACGTCTACCCTTGCTTAGCTCTTTAGAACTAGACGCAGGGATACGTGGTCCTTCAACGACGAGGTGAAATGAAAATAACTACACCACACTCGTTAGTTTTCGTGTTGTATGGCCAATCCATTAACTATTTACACAATATATAAATGCGACAAGCTGGCGAATTCTTCAAAGCAGTATTTTCATATTCGCTGACTTTTAACAAGATTCTACACCAAGTAGTAAGAATGTTCGGACTAAAACCAGATGACAGTCGCCAGTGATCGTATTTCCCCTGAACAACTTGATATCACTCCCAGGCATCTTGACGTTTGCTTAAACTGGTCCTGACACAGCATTAACACGCAGAAGGTAAAAGATCAGACCTAATAGTATCGACCCTCCAGGAGCACCACTTGAAACAGGTTATCCAGAGGAGACACATCCGGAGTAAACAATCATTTGCGGTCTGTCTCTTAGAAACGAGTCTACCCATCGCAAAGAGTTTTCCCACTTATCAGTTAGTCTCGGTATGATCCACAAGTGAGTAACAGTAACACTGGCCTCGGGAAATTTCTTTTTTAAGTGGTAGCCGAGATGGTACATTCTCTCTCTCTCTCTCTCTCTCTCTCTCTCTCTCTCTCTCTCTCTCCACACACACACACAGCTGGGTTGGTTAGCTGAGTCGCTTACCCCTGCAGGATTCGAAACCAAGCGAACCTGCTCGTGAGTCATAGTCATCAACGTGTATCATCTAAAGAATCAATCCAGTCATCTCGACACCTTATGCGGAGTAACGAATCATTCAAGGCTAAGTTTCTGGTGCCCATTCTAATTCACCTCTACAAAGCTGAACTACCCTTAGCGTCCACGGGCGTGTCCACTTCCGCGTCCACACTTCGAGTTTTACGTACATCCAAGTTCGGTTCTCATTCGCTTTTTGATGTTCAGTCAGTTGACTACACATACAGACGCAAGTGATGAGCTCTTTAGTATCCCAACAAGCTAAGGCCGCCTGAACTTACATGTCACGAAAACTTCGTAATCAGCGATTGCTTACGACTGTTTTCAGGGGTTTACGTCAGCACTACGTCAGCCTTGCCTAACATCGTACGTAAAGAGAGTGCGAACAAGTGAAAGAATGGAATAACAAACATTGAAACATGTTTCTTCTCATTCACGTGAAACATACACGAGGAACATGTGTTGTTCAGCTTCTTAAGTTCTAATTGTTTCTACCTGTCGTTAGATAACACAAAATCAAGTGTACAGTTAAATCAGGCGATACAGCAATGGCCACCCGTGAGTTAAGAGTTAAGCATCAAGAAGTTCATCTTTGGGTACGTCAGGTGAAGATTTAACTCCACGTTCTTCATCGTTGTTTTCTGAACTTAATATGAATATTTCTTGTATGACTACAATGGTTGTTTAGTTATCTGATCTTTCTCATTTGATGATGAACTTTTAAAAGTTGTTCCGTAGCTGATCAACTTTTTATATGTGCTCTTAAATGTCAGATATAAGAGTTCAGTTATTAACTATTCGAGCTGCTCCTTTAACCTGTTTTTTTTTTTTTTTTTATCTTGAGTGACAGATTTGGCCTTCAGCAGCCATATTTGTTAAATCTAATTTGTTTGTGGTACATGTATATCGTTATCAACCAGCCTCTTCTTGTCATAGACCCCAGCGATCTTTATCCAAATCCTCTGGATTTTCTAATCAACTGTAATCTATCGTGCTATAGCTGCATAATTTCACCCTTAATCTGTTCATGGTAACGTTCTCTTAAGCATCTCTTTATTCCATCATTTCTTCCAACGATTCTCCCCATAAGAAACCCACAATGGCACTTTGGTTGCACTGAATGAGAGTAACTGAAAAATTTTCCTAATGGATTCCTTGGAAAAAAAATTTTGCCTTTCATTGGGCGATGCGTCTGTCTCTGTTAAGCATATGGCAGTGGTTACTACTGGGGCAATGGAAATATACATCTCTTCTTCCTCTAAGATTATTTTTCTTCTAGTGTGTAGTACAGCCGCTGTTTTTCTATGGCCATTCGGACAAGGAACCTGGTTAACTGGACTGAGTAAAACAATCTGTCCCATAAAATCTCATTCCGCTTCCATTTCCAACTGACGTTATTTACAATACGTTATTTCTGAGGGAAAGTGCTCCCATGCCGAAAGAACATATGCTAACTTCTTTCTTTCTGCCACTGGTAAAAGTCTCTCTGGTTTTCGTACAAAAGTGCATTCAACTACTTTTAGAATCTTCTCTTCGTTCCAACTTTCCTTCGCTTTTCCAGTCAGTTTTCCGTTTCTCCTGCTGATAAAGCAAACACTTTTTGGTTCTTTTTTTCTCTTCCAGTTCCACAATGGATGAATCCACCATTCCCTTACCAGTTGACGCACCTGTCACTAACCCCATGATTTTCAATAATCTTTTCGCTCAGTCCAAAAAGCACTTCTCTCTTTAGACATAAGCAAGACGTGGACCAGATGGCATCTTGCGGTTTTAAAGCGAGTGTGACTGTGAACTTGCACCCGTGCTTGCTCGTCTGTTTCACTTTTGTTTTGGAACCAAAACTTTTCCTCCTCAGGAAAATGCCTTGTTTAAGCTTCTCTTGAAGAAGGGTGACCGTTCTGACTCATGCAATCATCGTTAAAGCTTCTCCATGCCATCATCGTCCTATTGTTTGACTTCTACTGTTTCCCAAATTTTAAGTCTCTCCTTAAATTCCGTTTTCTGGCTATCTGCATCGTTTTCCACGGGCAAGATCTGCAGGTAACACTTGTTATTACGGTACCACCACCTGGTCGTCTTAGCTAAGGAGTTAATTGCTGGATCTCAAGTCTCAGATTGCCCCTGCCCACAACAACGTTCACTGACTTGATAAAACTTTGTTTCCAATAACGTTTTCCAAGATGATGTGGATAATCTTTGAAGACAGAAATTCCGCCTAGTCCTGGGAATTCCCCTTAGTCCTATTCTCGGTAAGTTATTCATGAAACACATCGATACTGAGATTAACTTCTATCTGGAACCTTCCCAGAATTTTGGTAAGGCACGTTGACGACGTGTGGTCACCATAGCCATCTATCTTCTTAAGACTCTGAGCTTTTTTTTTATACTAAAGTGAATAACATCAACCCCAACACCAAGTCTGAGGATGAATGGGAATAAGAAGTCAAGTTGCTCTTCCTTGATGTGATGATAACTAGGAAATTTGATTACTTCTTTAAAAATCTACAGAAAGATTACAAATGTGAGCGCTATATCAAATATTTTTTCAGTACGTGTACATTCTGTAAAAGTGTCAATGCGATCCCACAAATCTAGAAGACAAATGTAACCATATAAGTTGTATATTTAGGAATTTGTGAAAAAGGGTAACTGGAAAATCAGAGACATTTTATACATCTAGTAACAGCAATGTAGGAATGAATAATAGCTCCAAATGTCTGGTGTTGCAGTATTTACCTAACCTAGCCAACGAAACAGTTACAACAAAAGGCGTTTAATGTTGCCATCCAATTTAACAACACTATTAGTATGACTTTTATCAAGAGTAGGCTAAATTATCAGAAAACTTACGTTGTTAAATGTGTCATGTGAGGTTGTATACACTAGCCATATATATATAATATACACCAATGCTGGTAAGAGTTGTCCCTAGTACTTGCCTCCCTTAATAATCTTACCTCTACAATGATTTGTCTCCCGACAGTATGTTCCTGTGGCGAGTAAGCGAGGTCCGGCAGTGTACAACCACCGACTACAACTGATCCAGGCGAACTGCCTCACGCATCTGAGAGAAGGTCGCTCATTGCCGGGGCTACCAGACAGGAGAGACCAGAGGTTGCATTTTTTTTCTCCACCAAAGAAGTACTCAGACTGCTACACTCCATCATTTATATATATATATATATATATATATATATATATATATATATATATATATATATATATATATATATATATATATATACATACATACATACATACATACATATATATATATATATATATATATATATATATATATATATATATATATATATATATATATACATATATATATATATATATATATATATATATATATATATATATATATATATATATATATATATATATTGTTATGAACTCAATACTTATTCGAGCAAGATCGCCAGTGACATATATATGTGACAAATACTGAGTTTAGTCAACACTGAACATGAGTTAACATTCCAGGTAAGATTTCAAACCAGGAGTTCTCTTTCCTTTATGACACTTTGTTCGATAACATTACTCTTAAACCTGACGTGACACAGTAAACATCATCGTTACACTTAGCTAAACCTGACGTGACACAGTAAACGTCTTACAAACTAGGGCAGCGGTGGCTACGGGGTTCGAGAAGGGAAAGCCTACATTTACCTTGCTGGGTTCGGGACTGCTGAAGGAATCGACTCCCACACGATCGTCTGAGCCTTTTAAGTGAAGGACCAGCAAGGCAGGAACAGCTAACCACGCCTTGACCCGCCACCTATGGCTATGATAGGTAGGAATGACATAATTGCCCTTGATAGGTCAAAAGACTGATTGTCACGCCCTCATCCCAACGTGATTGGCTGGAGAAGGCCTAAGGTCCGGCCCACATGGCATGAATTCAAACTACTTTGTTCCCTCGTTCACGACAGCAGCGAACGTACTGAATGACATACCCCCGTAGCTGGCCCTACGACTTGACCTGATGCCACTGATAAGGGTTTGGGTGCTGGAGGACTGGTCAACATCTGCTTCAAAATAGGATTACTAAGACAAATAACTCGGTCAGGGAAGTGAATAGGTCCGAGCCGATAGAAACAACACCCTACACATAGGCACACCATGCACAAAGACACACCATACCTATATACGAACATGTGGGCACACACACACCATGTTCGTAACAATATGTACAATTCTTCAGTGCGCTGTTTGCTAAAGACCAACGCTTTCTGTTGTTTTTTTTCAATTATTCTCTCCACACGTTTTGCTTTAGTAGATGGAATACGAATTCAATGTCATATATTCACCTTACTTTATTCTTGAAATAAACAAGACGTGATGGACACACGAACACTGCCTATCTTCGGTCAAATTGACTATAATGACACAACGCAATACAAAGAACAAAACAGGTATGAATCACTTCTTGAAGTTTCGTTCATTCATTACAGTTTACTGTCAACGTTTCACAATGCAGATACAGTATCACATGAAGATATTATTACGATTTTTGATTATGACAATAAGATTACCAAATTAATACCAGACGCTGAAATACAAGTCGACAAAACACGCAGGGGTGTGGGCCTCCCCCGTGAGTACCCGGCTAACAAGGAGACAGCATGTTCCAGCCTGGGCGGCACGATGCTAACATCTACCCCGAGTGCCAATAAGCCATACCTCTACACGGTGCGCAAGGCCCTGTTAGGGTAAAGAGAAATATGTCTATAAGAGACACTGCTGACTTTGGATCCCAATATGGGAACAGTAGGAACCAAGCAACTTTAAGGGGCCGAGTGTCAACAATAGGGGCCGAGCAACGGTTGGGGCTGAGCGGCAGCATGGGCCGAAAGTGAATCTTAACAATGTGTGGACCGAAACAGTGAACTGTACCAAGAACGTACTTCGAGCGCAACGTGCTGCATGTGTAGTGCACGTACAGGTCGACCTTGAGCCATCGCTGAGCAAGGGTTGCCGCACGTCCTGATCATTTTTTTTGGGAGGGGTGGCTATTTTTTTTTTTCCCCACTGTCTGGGGTGGTTTGTCACCCCAGACTTTGGAGTTAGGCCCCTATAGGATGGACCCAGGTAAGCCATCCACTGCCCCCGTAGAGGATAGTGGTGACGAACCTTTCATCAAAAATAAAAATGCCGATTTTGTTTTGGCCCATGCGACCGGAGCAACGACCCTCGCCTCCCTCACAATCCCTTCCTAATCAGGAAGGTCATTGATGGATGGTCTGGGCCTATTGCAACGGTAAGGAAACTGGCTAGTAGTGACTTGTTGGTTCAAGTAAAATCGACGAATCAGGTGGCGGAACTGCTAAAGTTGACCAAGTTCCATACTCATGATGTTGTGGTCTCTATACCCGTCTCCATGAATTCATGCAGGGGAGTTATCTACTGTACTGATGTCATGGATATGTCAGAGGACGACATTGTGAAGGAACTGGCGAACGAGGACGTTATCGCTGCCAGGTTCATTACTAAATTTGTTAATGGCGAACGATGTAGAACTCCCCTGATAAATCCAACATTCGGAAAATCTCGTTTACTGGATAATATCTCGATTGGTTACATGCGATGTCAAATTCGTCCATATATTCCGAATCCCCTACGCTGTTTTAAATGCCAGAAATCTGGTCACCCTTTAAAGTCTTGCACTCTTTCTGCAAGATGCGGGAAGTGTGCTGCGGAGGATCATACAGCGGAGGATTGTACGAATAACAGGATGTTGTGTGTTAACTGTAATGGCAACCACCCAAGCTGGGACCGGGCCTGTCCCCGGTTCCAGTTTGAGAAAGAAGTGTGCACAATTAAGATGCGAAACAACACCTCATATGGTGAGGCTAGGAGGAGGGTTAAGGAGTCTCATGAGACTCCTAAACCTAACGAATCCTACGCGTCGGCTTTAAAATGTAAGCCGGTTATGCGAACAATTTCGACGCAGACTCCTTGTGACACGCCGACCGCCAGTGCCAAGAACCCAGCTCCATCTAACCCTATACCTAATTCTCCAACCAAAACCCACAAAAAATCCTATGCCAACACCACATCCTCTTCCCACCATAAAGATAAAAAAGAGAACAAAACTTACGTATCTTTAAACTTGACTAAACTCGAAAAAAAAAAACTACGTCGCACGCCATCGTACCAGTACCTCCACCAAAGAGGTCTGTGATTCACAGGTCCACTTCGTTGGAGGACATAGAATTGATGGAAGGCAAAACATCCACTTCCAGGGACTGTTCATGTTCCCCTGGGGACTCACCCAAGTCCCGACATAAACGGGCTAAGAAAACTGGTCGGTTAAATAACTCTTAAACTGTAACACGTTCAATATCATCCAGTGGAACTGTAGAGGCCTTAGGCATAAGCAAGCACAACTACAACTGTTGCTTGCACTGTATAGGTCAGCCGTGAAATGTTTACAGGAAACACTTCTATACGGCACAGTCGAGGACTGTTCCGTTTAAGATAGCTATCACTCGTATAGAAGAGACGAGAATCGTGGGGTAGCTATCTATGTACACCAAAGTTTACCTCACACAGGAGTGACTTTAAATTCTACTCTAGACGCTGTCGCATGTAGAGAGAAATTCAATAACACATACCTGGCCATTTGCTCAATATATAGCTCCGGTTCCAATGCACTTGATAATGAGTTAAATTTGCTTGTTAATCAGTTGCCTCACCGTAAAGTAGTTTTCGGAGACTTCAATACTCATCATTATCAGTGGGGAAGTATCCGGGCGGACGCCAGGGGGGAACAAATGGTTGATTTTATGATAAACGCCAACCTCGCTCTTCTAAACGATGGTAGTAGAACTCGTGTAGATGACCGACCTGACAATATCTCGGCAATCAATCTATCCTCGTCATCGCCGGATATACTTAACGACATCACCTGGGGTATTTATGACGACTCCCTAGGAAGTGACCATTTCCCGATCTGTCTTTCTTATTCATGCGACATTATTACCAACACGTCTCCACCTAAATTGAACTATAAGAAAGCAGACTTGGTGTCATTTACAAGGCAAGCCGTCCTTGATATATCCGGTGGTGACATTGATGCTAAAGTCCTCAAGGTTACCTCCACCATACTGAGGGCTGCTGAGAACTCTATACCTAAGGTTTCTACAATTTCCACAAAGCATAGAGTTCCTTGGTGGACACCAGATTGCCGAAATGTACTGCGTGAGCGCAATAGGAGATACAGGATGGTCGACAACGAGCCTTCAGATAATAACTTTGTTGCATACAAACGTGCGAGGGAGGGCTCAGGCAAGAACTATCAAACAAGGCAAACGAGACTCCTGGCGTGGCTTTGTCTCTACCGTGAACAAGGACACACCAGTAAGTCAAGTCTGGTCCACAGTCAATAAAATCAAGAGAAAATACAAACCGCCACTTCGTCCGCAAATCCTCCACCAAGATCAAGTTATCGACGATCCGGTGGACATGGCCAACACACTCGCCAGGAGATTCTCAGAAACAAGCAACTCGGCCAATTACGACCCGCAATTCCTACACCACAAGCGACAGGCCGAGCTGTAGTTACCAGACTTTGCCACAGAAGATATTTTTGATTATAACCAAGTATTCACAATGAAAGAACTGCTTCTTGCCCTGAAATCCTGTAAAGGTTCGAGCCCGGGACCCAGCGGGATCACTTACGGGATGATCCAGCACCTTAGTCAGGCTAACCTAAGTTGTTAGCATTGTACAATGAGATTTGGACGTCTCGAACGTTTCCAAACTCATGGCGCTTTGCGCACGTCATCCCCATCCCAAAAGGCTCCGGACGCCTTACGAATATAAATTCGTTTCGACCTATTGCGCTCACGAGCAAGGCAGCGTTCTTAGCCCAACAGTATTCAATATTATGATTAATGATATTCTGTCTCCAACTTCCGTCCCGCGAGATCTTAAATACTCACTTTATGCTGATGATTGTGCGCTATGGCACATCTTCGCCTGGTGCACAATTTTCGGCTGAGCGGGTTCAAGCTGCGCTTGAGTCCGTTCATCGTTGGACGCTACAGTGGGGTTTTAAGTTCTCACCCAACAAAAGTGTCGCGGTTGTCTTCACCCGAAAAATTAATATCGAATTTATTTTTAACATTAAACAACAGCCCGATCCCATTTCGAAATACAGTTAAATTCCTAGGCTTAAATTTTGATAAAAGACTAAATTGGAAAAGTCACGTTGACTAGTAACAAATTGCAGTAAAAGACTAAATGTTCTTAAATGCCTTTCGGGTACCTTCTGGGAGCTGACAGAAGATCTTTATCAATGATTTATATGTCCCTAATTAGATCTAAATTTGACTATGGGTCTCAGGTATATGCTTCGGCGAGCGAGTATTCCCTGAGGAGGTTGGATGTGATACAGAATAAATGCTTTGAGAATGTGTCTTGGAGCCCTAACCTAATAATACCCACAAATCATTTACTTCCATTACTTATTTTTTATTATCATATCAAAATTACATATATATACATTTTTTTTCTTTTTGAATAGGTATTTAAGAATGATGACCTCAGTTATACATTAAATAGGGTTGCAGGCCTAATGACCTTCCTCATAGGTCGATGGCCATAAAACACAACAAACGGAAGGACGTGGCCCGTCACTGAGCAAGGATTCTCGCAAGCGAACTCCCGTGCAACTGATGCTCCCTTAAGTGAACTTACCACACTGAGTAGAGCCGCTAGTCACTATCATGTAGTGCGTCAGAAAACAATTTTCATTTAGGCTTGTGAATTAGGGTGTTTTTGTTTCTATTAGCAGGCGTGTTAGGGTGTATGCTATATTGTTTTCTACAACTGTTCTCAGAATTAAATTTCAAATGTAAGAATATTTGCGGCCTTTCCTTAGCCTACAGGAAAGTGAGTGGTCACAGTATGCTTGGCAGTCCATTGGCCTAGTTGGGTCATTAATGTACTTATTAAGGGATTTTACTATATTAATGGATGATATATATATATATATATATATATATATATATATATATATATATATATATATATATACATATATATATATATACATATATGTATATATATATATATATATATATATATATATATATATATATATATATATATATATATATATATTACAAATTGGCGAAACCCGACTTCGCGAGGTCCGCGCACCTCTCCTCAGATTTCCACTCACCTTCGTTCGTCAGCACAACCTTCATCAGTCAAGTGACGACTCACTTCTTTGGACGGAAACATGGACTTTAGAGAAGGAGAAATGAAATAACCATCTATGTATAATGAGCTTTATTCGGAACAATTCATGATAATGATTTTTTTTTTGTTCAACGGAGTAGAATAAATTGTCGTGTAACAAATATTTACAACTGACCATATATATGTACACATGCCCAAAGCGCGCGTTAGAAAATGTCAACACATGGGGGATACATTTGAAGGTAAAACACAGAAAATGAACTATAGACAATAATGATCAGGGGATAATCCCACTTAACTAGCACTTTTAGTAAAATATAATAGTAACAAATAGCCTAGTTGCACGTGTTAGAAAAAATAGTATCAACTGTTGCATATCATTAAATTCTAGTCTGGCAAAAGAAACATTTATTCCATCATACTACTTCGGGAAACACATACACTGACCAGAGGCTAATCAGTTCAATATAAGTTTTAACTCAAGGGTTGAGAGAAAGATGGAGAATGGTGGAATGGAGGGATGGAAAGTTTTGGTAAATTCACTCAACAAATTGGATAATATAAAGATCGAAGTTCCAAGAGAAAATATGAAGGAATATCAATAATGATAATGATAACAATAATTGTAATTATAATAATTGGTTAAACGAAAGCGTCAACAGAAACACGAGCATCGCAAACTATGTCCATAACGACTGCCAGTTATGGATTTTCTTGGTCGGTGATGACCAAAGTTGTCGTACCTGGCTAGGATGTAGGTACTGACCGTGAGGATTCATGTTCAGCCCAAAGGGAGGAAAAAAAATGCAAATTTACGTTTGTTGTGAGTGGATTTAAGATTTGTAAATGGAACAGTTAGATAACCGATTTCAGGCTACTGCCTGATATTACAGACTTGTGTGTGTGTTCTTTGTGTGTGACTTAGAAAGTTTTACACAAGTGATGCACCGTGTCTTAACCTTGTATATACGTATCATGTCTTTACTGCTATTTATGTATGCACACACACATACACCCTAGCTTATGCCAAGTACCCATTTTATCGACCAGCCCCAAGGGGTGGATAAACAGCTTGGTGGACTGTGAACCGGCTGCCATGACAAGGATTCGAACCAATGTGGGTTTGATCCCAGGCGGCCCGTACATGTGTGATGGTCGTAACGCTAGCCTCTACACCACGGAGATGTGTGGTGTGTGTGTGTGTGTGTGTGTGTGACGACCAAGAATTCTGTTAGAGTAAACGGGTTTCTTTATCCTCACTCTGGTGGTCTCCCGCGTCGTAAACCGTCATTGAAAAGGATAATTTGCGATGTGCATCTTCCACTGAAAAAGGAATTCAAACCGATTTTTTTCTTGATTAAGCCGTTCTTAGCCTATCAACGCCTCTGCGGTTAGAAATCAACTGATAAATAAAACCTACTTCATAGCCTAGAAACTAGAGTTAGTTTAGGTAAAAGCTCCTGTAAAAGTATGAAAATGTTCCACAGCAGCGTGGACACCAAGGATGCGCTAAGTCCACACTCACAGTCAACACCAAGTCCCTGGTAGGCGGAACCGCGAGGATCGTGTACGAATCCCAGTATGACACACGAAGCTTGTGACGCTCATTAACAAGTGCTGGATTTGACCGAAATTTGACGGAGTGTTCGTGTGCGACTGATTTTTGACATTTGACTGCAACTTGTCAGCAAAGGAACACTTATGACAACACAAACAAAATATTGATTGTTTTACATTTTCATACTCATCTTGTTTGGTATCGACTATGCGATTCCTCATCGAACCTGCAAATACGAACACGAAGCCTAGATACTTTTTTTTTTGTGATGTAAAAATACGTGAACATGGGGAAATTTGTAAAAAGTGCACACAAGGTTAACAAGAAAGATATTCCTTCCGAAAAATGGAAGCTTGACAATGCTGCAATCAGACTATCCACATTCCTTATATACAGAAGGTTTATGCAGGAATGGACTGCGTTCTGATCCACCAGGCCTGTCCGCCAACACCACTCTTATCACCGGTGTGTGGGGACAGGTGCCTGCTGTGGCCGCTCGCCTGCCAACACCGCTCTCCACGTCATCATAAACGCAACGTGGGTTGAGTGGGCAGGATACTTTTCTGGTTTCCAATAGCATTAGTGTTACCTGTCGTTACTTAACATCTCAAAATGATTTACTTAAACGAGATCGTCCTGTATTGCTGGACAATATATTGTATATATATATTCATATATTCAAAATAGAATAATGATTAAAACAAACGAATTACTCCTACCATAATATTGTACATTAAAAAGAGATTATAACTATTTCATTAATCTGTGTACAAAGAACTTCAAGGAGTCTGGCAGTTTTTAAGTCTATGAAGGTTTTTCAGGTTCGTTTACTGCAACGCTCCTACCTCAGACGGAAGTAACCCATGTGAGCCGAGTCGAATTCATGCTTAAAGCTGCGAGACACCGAGCTGGGGTTTAGGATTGTTACACCAAACTGCACCTGTGTTACAGGTTAAGAGACGCGAGTATTGACGTTCCTCGCGTCTGTCTCGTAGTTGACCCAACGTAGAACGGAGTGAAAATTATACGTAATGAAGATTTTGACGTAGATGTAGTTGAAAATGATCTTTAAAGGACGTAAAACCAGCTTTCGTAAATCCTGAAGCCAGATAAGAATATGTGCTGATCCACTAATGACTTAAGATGAAACGTGAATTATCCGTAAAATGTAAACTAGGCTAACTTGGTGTCTGTGCTAGGCTTACTTTCATTTTATTTTGTAACGAAAATCGCCTAACGCTACCGTAAATCTGTCGTGGTGCTTTATTCTACTCATTACCTCGTCAAAATATTTACCTAATACTGGAGCAATTGCTACACAGACGTTTGTAAAGTTATTGCTATCCTGACAAACAAACAGTAACTGGCACCATCAAATCTTGGCTCTCTTGGCTGCCATCTTAACTTATATAACAAAATTTTCTGTTTTCTTTTTTTAACTTCGAAAGGGTTCTGTATCACTGTCCTGGCTAGTCCAGCCGAGTAAACTATACACACGGGAATAAGATAAAACTGTCGCCTGCATAGCAAACAAAGCATTACCCTCTTATTTATCCTCATGACATCTATATTGTGGTATGTATAATTCATAAATGATTTTATATCTTAATACTGAAAATAGAAAATGATAAAACCCGAACACGAGTGTGAGAGGAAGGTTATGGTCGTGCTACCTGCCTTGCGACTAGTTGGTCAGGCAATAAGAAGTTGCTGAACTTGTTGAAAGAAAAAAGGAAAAAAAATATGATAACAAGATCTAGCAAAGTAATCCTACTGCCGTGGTTTTGATTATCTAGTCGTATGTATCGCCGTTATTTTAATGTCATTTGATTCTGAACAGCTGGATGCACTCTTTCCCCTGTGAAAGTAGCGGCAATCTAGGTTATCGTACGAAAGTGTATTATATGTATATATATACGAGCCAATTACCTTCCCAAACATTACTGATAAATTTTTTGAAACAGATCCTCCTGAAGAATATCGGTTCAATGGTTCTGCCGCTACTGACGTGACGGGGGGAAGGGGAGAAAGTACATATCTCTGGAGGCAGTTTGATATGGTATTAACAATAAGCACGAACTTACCTCTCACCCCAAAGCACTTAATATGTTTGTAATGTCAGGAGAAAGTCTACTATCACTCACCACACAAGATCCAGGATAGTATTAATACAAAGGGGCCACCGAGCTCAAACGATATCTAGTTATTTTCTCTAAATATAAGCACCCTTTTTTATATATTTTCTGACATGGCCAAATGAAACAGAGGGACTTACTAGCTGACATAACACCTAGGAAGACTAGAGTGAACAACGGGTCTTTACCTACCACGGTCTCATAATGAATCAGGACGACTGCGGTCATCTTTTTTTTTTTTAATCATTTTTTGCCGAAGTTATAACTCAAGGGAAGACACGGGTGGCGTGAGGGCACACCGCGTTGAACATGATCTCAACATTATCTTAGACGCTTGACTGGCTCCTACACAGCCCACCGCCAGCGTACGACATTTTTACAGATGTGTTGTTCAACCACTTAATAGTGGGGTTTGAGCTCACACTTGAGGACCATTCACCTTGATTCAAATAATAACTTTGGGTATCGTCCTTCTGTCCTCAAACACCTACGAAAGCTCTATGATTCAATGCTTTTACGTTTTTTTTTATAAGTGATGTTATATTTTCAAGTTGCTAAAATTTACCTATCTAGAAGCTTAGGAATTCTACATTCAATTATTGCCTAAAGGAATCAAAATCCTAGGGTAAATCTTCACAAGGAATGTGGTAATGTAAAATGAACGATTACGTAAGTCGCAATCACTGATAGTGTGGGTCCACCTACAGCTAGGAGCTACCTCAGTATAGCAGAAAGCTTAAATACCCTGAATTCTAACTTCCTATCATAGAATATTGCTGAAAACGATGCGAGTTAGTGGAACAATGACTTTTTTTTCTTTTTCTTTGAGGCTATACGACGTTTTGGCTTCAAGGGAAACGCCATAACTCACCGTCACTCGTAATACACCAGCAATACGCTAGACCAGCTTCGTTTGATCAAAAAATCGCGTTTTCTTTAACCGTGCACGAATCACGAGCTGGGCTTTCTTCTGAAGTATTAGCTTATAATGCTGCAGCAAATATAGTATGCCAACACTACTCGGAGCAGTACCTTCCAGAAACATTGTCTGATCGAAGATTTATTCAGCTACCATAGCAGCCGCAGCTCGTACTGGGAACATATAAGCAATCTAATGCCGTCAGCTTGCGACCCAGTGCGAGGGTATCGGAGTTTTCTTTCCCCAGTAAAACGCTATCTGCTCATCTTCGCCTTTGGCATCGATATCACTCCTCAGCCGCCATCGCAGCCGCTTACGGTGTTACCAGTTCTTGTGCACCATTACCTTCCTTAGAAACTGCTCCTGTGGACCGCTCGAACCTTGTCTAGTAGTGTTACCAGTCCATATCCATTATCAGAGCCTTCTGCAATTTGTCAGTTTATGTGGCGATGACACGAGTACACTTGGCAATGTGTCAAGGGGAAGACAGAACGTACCGTCAACGCATACAGCTGGAGTGAGTCTTGCTAGAGGGGATCCAGGGGGTGTGCTCAACCGGGAAATTCGGTAGCAAAGACATGAAATGGACACAGTGTCTGCAGCAGATCGAGTAAAAGCTTAAAACTCCATTAATATTATAGATTTCATTCCAGTTTTATTTTTTTTTTGTACAAATAAGACAATAAAAAATCTTAATCATAGTGTTTGATTTGTTGCGAATATCCAATCAGCGTAGGTAGAAGGACGTTGCAACAGTCGCCCGTATCAACTATAAACAATCTCTAACAGTAGTATAAGAGGCACCAAGATGTACACTTGTGTCCGTCTTTTCAAGTGTTTCATCTTTAACTTCAAACTATTTTGAATTATTGTAAAGCAGAATGAACAGTCCGACGTTGGTATCCAGATCCTCGCGTAAGTAGGTAGCTTGAGTTGGTAGCCAGTATCCTGGTGAAAGAAGGTAGCGCGAGATGGTCCTGGTGAAATTAAGTAGCGTAAGTTGGTGGCCAGATTTTGGTGAAAAGACATAGGTAGCGCGAGTGGGTAGGCTTCAGGTCCTGGTGAAATTAAGTAGCTTGAGTTGGTTGACGGATTCTGGTGAAAGGACATAGGTAACGCGAGTTGGTAGCCATGCCCTGCTCAAATTAGGTAGAGCAGCCGAGTTTGCTGGGATGTAAAAGACTCAGTACCACTACAACCAACCACCAGCGTTATGCCATGGAGAGATGTAGCTTTCCCCTCGAAGCCGAGTAAATACAAGAGGTTCTTTCGAAGTCGCAGAACCTTGATCCTCAAGGATCAGCGCGGAGAGAATGCAGGTCAGCAATTATTATCTTTTTTTCTTTGCGATAAACTGCTCACCTGTTTTGGGGAAATGATGAGCGTCGTTGTTTAAACTGGTAGTCGTATAAGTAAGTAGGAGTGAAGAAATATGAAAAAAAAAAAAAAAATGGTGAGGCTGGCGAGGTCTAGTACAGAAAAACCTGGGTAATTTATATATATGAGCCTTGACGTCAGCTGTATACTTGGTGCGTTGGCTGGTGAGAGATGAAGCAAAGAGCTAGAAGGATGAGAGAGACAAAAGAGACAGAGAAGGAGAGACGACTTCAGAATATTCGTTACATACCCGACTCTTGAGGTCCCGTCTTCACCTATTAACTCCCGAGATATTGCTGCGAATTTGTATAACAATGATCATGTAACACACAAACACAAACCTTCATTACATACACACACACTATTCTTGTGAGCGAGCCTCTTTAACACATATAGAGAGATTATCACTGAATATCTGATTACATATAGTTTGTTATTAAAAGAGATTTTTCGTGATAATATAAAGAGGAAATTAAGAAATGCCTAAACCATTTTAGAGTACTTACAGAATCCTTGAAAGAATTTTATAGCGAAACATTCAAATATATTTATATATGTATATATCTTTTTACAGTTGGTTTCTTAACGTAAGCATAAGATAAGAATTCTTACGCTCACTTTAGATTTATGATATCTTAACATTTGAGCCCCTTGAAGCAAGCATAACAAAACGATATTGTGCTTACAGTAAAGCCTCGTCAACACTACAGTACTGGCAACGCTTCAGTAGGCGCAACATTAACGCCTGGGGCCACACCCGAGGTTCTTGGGGGTGAGGGGCCGGGAACGAGCATAAGAAGTTACCACTGATGCTCGCACCCTCTTGAGGTATGGCGATATATGATACTTCCACTCACTAGATTCACTGGTTTCCTAAGTTTCAGTATCAGAGGTTCGAGTCACTCTTACCAAACATCCCATGCACTATTGCTCTTTGTTTAGGACACATTTTATTTATTTTTTTTTTTTTAAAGAAAACCCCTGCCCCAATATGCAGCAACCAGTTGTCGCTACAGTTGTGGTAATACTGAAACTGTATTGATAGTGTATCAGTGTTCGACACTTCGAATTTTCCGGCTTTTCGAAACAGTTTTAAGCATCTGTGTATCATGCACGTTCAGTGGAACATCACCGTCACTCATGTAGTCGAGTGTTTAGCTCACTTAAGTTTATGAAGGTCCACAGGGCTCACAGGCTTTACCCAGCGATGCACTTTCTTTTCTCTTAGGCGTGAGGAATTACGCGGTGCATGGCGTCAACTCAGACACATTAGGAATGTAATGATTTTCCTGTGGTTGACACGGAGGAAGGACTCGTTTACCAAGATCTTACTGTGGGAAAACCCGGTAGTGTTTTTTTATTCTAGTTCCTCCTTGATATTGCTCCTTCGTCTTTTCTTGAGATATCCTGGGTGTTCTCGACTCTCCTCGTCCTTCTTCAGGCGGTTCCTCCTCGTTCAGAAGCTCCCCTGAAGCTTCTTGCGGGAACTACAGCCCCTCGAACACCTTCAGGGACTCTGTGATCACCTCATCCTGCAAAAAGAAGAGTAATTAGTAAGAGAACACAATAATGATATCTTTTGATGATACATATGTAGCTAAGTACAAGGCTGAACCTCTTCGTTCGTCCAAAAATCAAATCTGTTTTCTAAGTATAGTAATCGCCAGGGTGCTAGTAATCGACAAACTTTTAGAGTTACCGTGACCAGTACTTGATGTGTTTTCACGTCACTGACGCTCAGAGGCGAAATCCTGGGAATACAGGAAATATATAGTCGAATGACCTGCCATGAATAATAGCTACTAAGCATATAAAAGGCGACCAAAGAGTTTCACACAATAGATCCCTTAAACACGAATAGATTCGAATAATCCAGAGAATCTCTACGCAGCCTGAACCCAACCTTCCATTAAAACTAACTGAAATGGATAACATAAATTTGATCTGCATGACACTTACAATGAGATGTGGGGGAAATTACGTCTTGGCGGTCAAATTCAAGCAGGCTACTGCTTCCCAGTGTTGAGATGCTGCACAGGTCCGACTTGAGAGAGGAAATATGTGCAGAACCAATGAGAGAACGAGTACTAGAATGAGGAGGGAACAGAAAATGAGCTAAATTATATAAAGTGGAATTATCAGCGAAAGAGAGAAGGAGAAGAGGAGGTAAGACAGAACCCTTAGGAACTCTACTGTTGGAAAGGGTAAGTGGGGAGAGGAGCGTTATCAACGACAACATCAATGGATCTGCCAGAAAGAAAGGTATACATATCAGGAAACAGAGAGAAGCAGAAAAACCAAAGGATGGAAAGCAAAGACTTATTCCAAACTCTGTCTGAGGTCATAACGAAAGATTAACCAGAATTCCTGAGAGAGAGAGAGACCAGAGGGAGTAACATAGGAGAGAACTCCAGTAGGTCGAGCATTGTGGAATCTATAATGTTGATCTGAAATAGGGGAATGGCATTCTCAGTGTCTGTAAATGTGAAAGTTAAGGAGAGTTTCAAAGTCACTCGAGACAGCAAAGGTGAGTGAGAGCAGTGGGCTGATAGAATGGTTAGAGATGTCTCCTTTCTCAGGGATGGGGTGCACCAAAGCCTATGACATATGTCAAAATGAAGGAGGAAAGGATGCGCTACAGAAGTTATTGGTGATGTTTTAGATTAAGGACTAAATAGCTTTGCAAGTACAAAAAATAAAGCAGCATTCTTTCTATTTATGAAAGTGTGCCTGACTTTACAAAGATCATCTTTTCAGCGACTACTGGCAGAAACGAAAAGCGGGGTGGGATTCAGGGGAGGGGAAAAGTTTTGTCGCTCAGTGCGTTTTTTTTTTTCTCCTGAAGCGGACAGGCATCGAAGCAGAAGAGATTAAACCATGAATGGGGGGAGAAACATCAGGTAGAAGAAGTGATGTAAGGCCACATCCCTGTCCAGCTAGTCTTCGCTGTAGGGTCAACATAGCATTTGAAGCAATGCCTGTTTCAGGATAAAGGCAGTGAAAAGCTGTTCAGGGATGATCACTGAGCACTCTGCAAAAGTCAGAGTTACCATTTTAAGATGGGGTGGGGGAGGGGGATAGAAGGTGTGTGTGTGTCCAGTTAGAACAGATAAGCGTGATTATGGTCCAAGGAACCTAAGGTAGCAGAAATACTGTATGTATTTTGAGAGGGTTTAGAGGTAAGACAGAAGTCGAGTGTATTGGACGTGCCGTCGTAAAGATCGGGTACTCGTGTTGGCTATCATGTTATTTATTCCAGATTGTTAAGGAGGGGAAAAGACAAGGTCTCGACTTCAACGGGAGACGCCCGGCTGGAGGCTAATCGGTCTTCATGCTCTTCATGGAAATATCTTGCACAGATGATTTCTGTGCATGGATATGAAGTGCAATACGTTGTAGCACGAAGTCAAATAGCTAAAGAGCTGTAATTAGTTGGATCAGCTCGAGGGTGTGGCGTGGAATATATGAAATGCAAAAGCAAAATTATAGAGGACAGAGATGCTGTGAGCCAAATGGCTTCAGATTAGAGAAACTCAAGATCTACGTGGAAGAAACGATGGTAGAGACAGTAGTTGTAGGTCTGATAGTGTAGAGGAGAGGCAGCCTTGGACGGCTGGGTTGGTGTGAGACCTTGATGTGTGACACGAGCGGTTATGGTGCTTCACTCCCACCCCTCCTACAACTCTCTCCCTTGCCACCATTTCTGTCCGTCTCTTTCACCTCTCCCTATCCCTCTGCCCTCTCCTTTATCCCCCAGCACGTCCCTCTTCCTTATCGCTGTTCCTCACCAACCCTTTCATCCCTCTATCTAAAAATCCCCTCCATCCCTCGCTTCTGCTAATCTATTTCACCCTCACTGCCCTTTCCAGTCTAAAACCTTCACTTTCTCGTAATTCGTTCATCCTCAGCGTGTTATCATCAGTGTGGTGTCGGAAAGTTCTTTGGATGTAAACACGAGAATCAAGCCTCTAATATCACGAGAATATATGGTTCGACACAAGCCCACGAACTCTGTAATTTTCACCCGATTTCTTTCGACTAAATATCCATGGGATCCGGTCAATGTTGCACACAGAGTTTAAACGTGAAACTTTTGTTTCTAATAAACGTGGAAGCAGACCGTAGCTGTCGCATTAATTTTCTTGAGATCCTGGAGGCCGGAACTTATGGTTAAATGGTTTCTATCCCAAGGGCAAGAGGATTCGCTGGTAGCTACACTGGATCAAGTAGTTTCCTTGATCATTCCCCTAAGCAGGGTGACAAAACCATATGATAGTACGGCTTTGACCTGACCCTTAAGCGTCATTTTAAGGGGCGAAGACTTCATACTCCAGCGCCACGCAGCTGTATTCAAGAGGTTGAACCAAGATGTGATGAAAGTCTCATTCGAAGTTGCCTTTTGAGGAACTGTGGCAAACTTTCTCCCTCCCAGCTTTTGTATCATACCATAACCCGAGTCACAGTCTGCTACACTGACGATTCCATGCGACGGTGGGCCACAGCGACGTACCTATACCAGAATGTATTTTTCTTAAGGTCGATGCAAATGTCAATGATGTAAAGCAAATACACGTCCGCGATAGCCTATGTTATTTGCCTAGCAGCTGGTGTACCGTATATAGGGTAGCGGTGTGCGAGGTGGAGAGCTAGCTGCCGGAACTTACCGTCATTCAGTGGGTGTTACCTTGTCTCACAACTCGGCAGCGACTGATGATGTTCCAATCGTTAGTTTTAATCAACCACGACATTACTCTAAAAAACATTTATTTGGTCCGTGCAACAGCAAGGCTTGTATGGCCACTGTAATTTGTAGCCTGAGGCTTGTCTGGCCATTGTGACTTGTAGCCTAGGGCATGTCTAGCCGTTGTAACTGTTGTGGGCTTGTCTAGTCGTTGTAAATGTTGTGAAGTCTTGAGAACTGGTCTGAGTCACACACGTGGAAGGAATTTCCTCTTCCTCCCTCTTTAGGAATGAAGCCATTGGTATAAGGGAAAACGAAGAAAACAGTGGCCAAGGAGGTTATGTAATATGGGTGTCCACAGCAAGTGAGGAATGAGTAGGAGGAGCAAGACACGATAAACACTTCAGGCCAGCAGCGACGGCTGTTAAACCAGCGGAAAGTCTCGGGCTGGGGGAGGGGGAGATGTCTGAGACAATGACGTTAGTTGGAGGACGCCAACCACGAGGAGAAACCTTTTCCTTTGAGACATTAGCCATGCTCGTCCAGGCAGCAAGATAAAGCCTCTGTTTTTGACGAGCGCCAGGCCAGTTACGTCTCCCTGTAAAATGTTCATTCATAAGTTTCATCACACTGACACAGTCTGGTCTTAAGCTGCAATGAAGAACGCCAGTCAGTGTGTTCTCTTTCATCATTCTGGTAGTCAAAAAGAGGGCATTTGTCTTACGTCCACGTTGATTCTACCGACAAAACTCTAATTAATGTTCTTCGTAATGCCAAGGGTTGTCAAGTTGCCATTGAAGCACTCAGTTGGGTGGGAGGGAGGGCGTATCCTGTGTTCATAGGTCGGTCAATTTTGAATAGAGAAAAAATAGGTCAAATTTGAATAGAGAAAAAAAAAAATTCTTCTTTACATCAGATTCTGAAAGATATATTGACAGGCGTTAGCAAGGTACGTACATACACATGAACATATTCTCGAATCATGGAAAAGTCTTCATGAAATAAAAACCACGAAAGAAGCAAATTGGGTAGAGGGTAGACGAGGCCATTTAAAGTTGAGGACCCGTGCTGGCTAATCTATAGCAACAGCAGCAGCTACAACAAGGAAACAAAATGTCTGCCGTCTCTTTGTCTACTTCCTGTTGTTCTGCGACCAGGAAAAAAAATTAACCAGAGACAGGAAGGTGGTAACGTGAGGCGCGCGTTCATCTCTCCTTTTCTGTGTGCACTTGTTTTGCTCCGCGTCAGACCTGGCTGGTAATTACTCGTGAGGGAGCTTCCTGGGTTCATTGGGTTTCATCTCCAGTGGACATTAGAAATGTTAGGCGTGTCAAGCGTGGTTGTGCGCACGAGCACGATAGATATTTGGCGTCGCTGTACGCTCGAGCACGATAGATATCAGGCATGGCTGTACGCATAAGCACGGTAGATATCAGGCGTGGCTGTACGCATGAGCACGGTAGATATCAGGCGTGGCTGTACGCTCGAGCACGGTAGATATCAGGCGTGGCTGTACGCTCAAGCACGATAGATATCAGGCGTGGCTGTGCGCATGAGCACGATGGATGTCAGGTATAGTGTACGCACGAGAACGATAGATATCAGGCGTGGCTGTACGCTCAAGCACGATAGATATCAGGCGTGGCTGTGCGCATGAGCACGGTAGATATCAGGCGTGGCTGTACGCACGAGCACGATGGATGTCAGGTGTGGTGTACGCACGAGCACGATAGATATCAGGCGTGGCTGTACGCTCGAGCACGATAGATATCAGGCATGGCTGTACGCACGAGCACGATGGATGTCAGGTGTGGTGTACGCACGAGCACGATAGATATCAGGCATGGCTGTACGCTCGAGCACGATAGATATCAGGCATGGCTGTACGCATGAGCACGGTAGATATCAGGCGTGGCTGTACGCACGAGCACGATAGATATCAGGCGTGGCTGTACGCACGAGCACGATGGGTGTCAGGTATGGTGTACGCACAAGCACGATAGATATCAGGCGTCGCTGTACGCACGAGCACAGTAGATGTAAGGCGTGGTGTACGCACGAGAACGATAGATATTAGGGGTCGCTGTACGCACGAGCACAGTAGATGTAAGGCGTGGCTGTACGCACGAGCACAATGGTCTTTGAAGCAAAAGTCGGGACAGGAAGGCTTTTAATGTACGAACAGGTCTTGATTCCTATAAACAAGACCACAAATATGTCTGTTACCCTTAGAGTCGTTTCTATTTACAAAGAGGTCACCTGAGTAGAGGATAGACTCACGGGTCATTCATAAGAACCATCACCTCAGTTCACTGTGAGGGAGAAAGTCTTCCCTCCTACGGAGGCGGTCCATAGCTAGTGACGTAATGCTAAGGAGGTGTCGCCGCCAGGAGGAAGCCAAGTCTTTTCATTCATCCTTCTACAGTCGAACACAAAGCACCCTCCCACCCACACGATCAATAGAGGTGTCCAAAGCATTCTCCGTCATAGCTGTGACGTCATCTATTATACTTTGTTTTTCGTAAAATAATCAGTCATCATGTCCTCCGCTTAAGTTATTGCTGGATGTGTATTTACAATCATGAACCCATTAATGCAAACGTGTCCCCACTTCTGTTCACAAAAAGTGTCCCATTCTCCTGGGGACTTATGTATGTGCCGCACATCTACTCATGTAACCAGCCACAGTGAACTCTTACTCTGGATTTACTCAATATATTATTCCATCATCACTCTCCAGAAATGGCTAAGCTTTATTTCATTTTGTTGCTTGATGGGTATATTTTCTTGTATGTTAGCTGAGACAGCAGGGGAAACTGAATGCCCTAATAAAGGATATATATATATATATATATATATATCAACAACAATATCTTAAATCGGGTTCTTCATCAAATGATGAAATTTTCGGTCAGAGTACTAATTGCCGGAGTTATTCGGGCATCTATCTTACTGACTAATATCTACAAAACACCTCATTCAAAACCCTGAATTCTTGCAGTATTCCCTAACCAACTGCCTGGTAGTTATTAATATCAGTGATCATATGAGGCTCCGTCAGTCGCAAACCCTTCAAGGGGATACTGCGCACCACCACTGCGCAGCTGTATGTTTATGTATGAGAATGACCAAGAAGCAAACCTCCGAATTGTCGTAGCTTTGATGTGGCAGTGTGAGTGAGGATACGTAAAGACAACGTCATCTACATTCATCAGACAGGTGACGGGGTGGTTGGTTGGGTGGGTGGGTGGGTGTGTGGGGATGGGGGGGTGTAAATTTTTATCTACATCTCCGTCTGGTCGTTTGATCGTTAAGGACCTCTGTGAGGTAGTTACCTCCCTTGCCCGCAGAGAACCGACAGTCGCATGATCCGGGAGTGTGGCAACTTACCCACGGCGGGGTTTGGCCTCATTTTGCGCTGCGTTCTATCAAAATTCTTCCCCTTAACATTCTGCGGAATTTAACGATAAAGATTTGGAGAAAAAAATCACTGTAAACGTTTCGGGGTCAAAGTGAAAGCGAGGAAGGTTGTGACAGTAGTTAAACAATCCAAGAGTCTCCAGTGGATAGCTATCATGACGAATGATAGTCGTTTCTTAATGTCGTATGTTATGGAGAGTACACCATTGGTGCTATTGTGCTCTGTACATTCGTCAGTGAAAGAGGCAGAGAGGAGGAGTGTGTTGGGAAGAGAGCGGAGGAGCGCTTAGAAAAGAGAGGAGGAGTGTGTAGGGAAGAGAGCGGAGGAGCGCTTAGAAAAGAGAGAGGAGGAGTGTAGGGAAGAGAGCGGAGGAGCGCTTAGAAAAGAGAGAGGAGGAGTGTGTAGGGAAGAGAGCGGAGGAGCGCTTAGAAAAGAGAGAGGAGGAGTGTGTAGGGAAGAGGGAGGAGGAGTGTGTGGGTAAGAGAGAAGAAGAGTGTGTAGGGAAGAGAGAGGAGGAGTGTGTAGGGAAAAGAGAGGAGTGTGTAAGGACGAGAGAGAGAGGAGGATGTTAGGGATGTCAGAGAAACAGAAGGTTGTGAAGGAGGATTGTCAACCGGTAGTTATTAACAGTGGGGAAATAAATAGATGGAAGACGAGAGAGAATTCGCTGAATAAGGGCTAATAATTCCAGGTCAGAAAATGGTTTGAAATTCATATGAGATTCTCAAGGAAGTAGAGGCTAGGAGTCACTGTTTTTGCTGCTGAGTCTTCATGTAGACAGCGGGAAATGAGGATGTGGATAGCGGGAAATGGGGGACACGAAATCTCATGGCCACTGTGATTTGTAAATCAGAAATAAAAGGTTACAATTTCGCTACAATGGATGCGAGTTCTTAGCGGTCACCGTTCCCGTGCATGATTTGAAGTTTGTGACAACTGTTGTGTGTCTCATTGTAAACAGTTAATTTCGGGGCGGATCAATCCTCTGGGAAGTTATGGGAAAGAGGTCATTTTGCCCCCCGGTCGAAAAGTAAAACTGTGGCTTCAGAACTTAAAAGTACGTTACTGTTATTCAAAGCTGTGGGTATTTAAGAAATCCAGCCAACTGTTTGATGACAGCAGATGTTATCCCAACTTGAACTGTTAACATATATAAAAACTGTGTAGTAGATGTATTTTTTTTGTTTTGTTTTAGATCTGTTTTGTGGATTATTCGTTCATGCAGATGTCATTTGTTCTGTGTTGTGCAATTGTGTTTTTTACTTACGCCTTGTGCAGTAATCTTGTTTAATACTTTATGAAAGAGTCACTATGTTTAGTTGTTGTGTGCAGTAAAACCATGATGTTATGCGCATTAAAGTAACACGATTAATTGTTTTGTGTCATAAGATTAATCTGTTCAGTTATTTTTTGTAATAACGCAATCCTGTTTTGCTGTTTTGTATAATATATTTATCATGTCTAGATTTTTTTTTTTTGCTATTTTTCTGAATTTTCATTATTTTTTTTCTGGCATTAAATGAAATGTTTAAATGATTAAATGTTCAAATGATTAAACGCTTAAATTAAGAAACTACCAGTAACACACACACACACACACACACACACATATATTATATATATATATATATATATATATATATATATATATATACACACGCCTCATACCCTCCAGTGTTCTTGTGTTGTTGGACGGCTCAAGGACCTCATAATTAATGTGGGCCCCAGAGACGTGTGGAGAACTTTTTGCTCTTGTTTACCATGAGAGGGATGAAATAGCTGAGATTAAAACGGATGAAAATCAAAAGTAATTTCACTTCGTGTGAAGCAAAGTAACTCTGGTGCATACTGCGGCTTAGGGAAAGATGCTGTGATTATTTGGAATAAAGGAGAATATTAGGCTTTTGATATATTTTTGCTTATGCAAAAATATAGGATTAAGAATACTGAAAAACGGTCGTATATGTAAAAAAAATTCTAAGTCTCTTGACGAAAATGAAAAAAACTGTGGTGATTGCAATTATCTTCAGGATTCAATCATTGATTTTCAGCTTGTATGTATCATTATAATAACTTGCTCAAGCTATGAATTTTTAGTATCAGTGACACATCCTGAAACTTGAACACCATCATAAGTTCACTAACTTCATTTCCATTCCCTCAGCTGTTTTTTTCTTCCACTTCATTTTTTTTGTGGTGTCTTCATAACATACCTGGGTTACCTCACCTGTTGTTGGGATGCTCATTCAACTTTCTTCACGGTTGTAGATGCTGCCGGTATCACTCACGATAAAGTCGGTGTTCCATAAATATGGCATTGCTGCTGCTTTGCTCCTATGTAATGTGGAAAAGTTATGCTCGTATAAAAATGAGGGAAGGACACTTCCAGTGTAGATTATGGGTATATATCTGTGTTATCAGGTTTATCATTCCCTAGTTTCAAGCTACTCATCAGAATTACTAGAGACTATTACATCTTGGCAGTGTCATATTATGTATTCTTGACAAGTTTTTAGCGGTTGAGTATGAGGGCGCTTATTTTTAGCGGTTGAGTATGAGGGCGCTTATTTTTAGCGGTTGAGTATGAGGGCGCTTATTTTTAGCGGCTGAGTATGAGGGCGCTTATTTTTAGCGGTTGAGTATGAGGGCGCTTATTTTTAGCGGTTGAGTATGAGGGCGCTTATTTTTAGCGGTTGAGTATGAGGGCGCTTATTTTTAGCGGTTGAGTATGAGGGCGCTTATTTTTAGCGGTTGAGTATGAGGGCGCTTATTTTTTCCTGTTTTCCCTGTTTATGAAAATTCCATTTGCTGTTGAGGGTTTTCAGTGGCGGAACTTTATGGAAAAATATTATGACTTGGAAATTTTGAAAGCAGCTCTGTCTCCAGGGCAGTTTCATCACTTCCAGCTTGGTATCGAGGAAAATTACAAGTGTATTGATGCACAGACCTCCTGGTTGCTGGAAATTTGATGTGCTGCAACTGCACATACATTGATGCTTAAACCCACTCTATAGATTACAATGACTATAGTATTTCTTAATGCTACATCTCTCAAAGTGTGAAGCAAACTGTAACTGAGTTGCCTTTTTTGAAGCGAGTTAACAGAAATATTATTGCTGGTTAGTCGCTGTGTCCTTGGAAGTATAGGAGTCAACCAGTCACATGAATCATCATCCTGTTAGCGTTATTTTTATTTTCTCACTCACAAATGTTTTGCTTGGGTAAAACCTTAGGATTTTTTCAATCAGACTTCAAAGATAAGATTTCCTTTTTTGTTCATGTCTGTTGTTGGAAGTTAGGGTTTCTTAAAAATATTTTCAATATACATATATATCTTTTTTTATCCCTAGGGATAGGGGATTAAGAATACTTCCCACGTATTCCCTGCGTGTCGTAGAAGGCGACTAAAAGGGGAGGGAGCGGGTGGCTGGAAATCCTCCCCTCTCTTTTTTTTTTTTTTTTTAATTTTCCAAAAGAAGGAACAGAGAAGGGGGCCAGGTGAGGATATTCCAAAAAAGACCCAGTCCTCTGTTCTTAACGCTACCTCGCTAACGCGGGAAATGGCGAATAGTTTAAAAGAAATACATATATATATATATATATATATATATATATATATATATATATATATATATATATATATATATATAATTCTTTTTACTTTACATCCCAAGAGTTCCCGTTCCACGAGCGGAATCTGGCCTCGTTTATCGGCCGGGACCACAGTTCAAGAAGTGTGGTGATGTGTGACTGTGTGTGTGTGTGTGTGTGTGTGTGTGTGTGTGTGTGTGTGAGGTGAGCGCAGGACAGTGTCGTTAGCATGTAAGTTGCCATCCTGGGTGTGACGAGTCTTGTAGTATGTCGAATCTGTGTTTGTGGTTCTGCAGAGATGGATGCAGTCCAGGACATAAGTGTGTGTGTCTGGCTGCGGTAAAATCTAAGACTCGGTGGGTGAGGTCGTTGTTTTGTGCTCATCGAGTCATTACTGTGTGCATGTGTGTGTGTGTGTGTGTGTGTGTGTGTGTGCTCGCTTAGTTACTGACACATTTGAAGGTGGGTGGGTGGGTGGGGGGAAGGGAAACGTGGAAGTTGGGATCACTCATGTGTGTGATAAGGTGGTAAGCCCTATGTTTCTATCTGGGGGTTTGTGGTTCTGACTTGGGGTTTGTGATGTGGTTATGTTGTGGTTTGGATGGTAAGAGTCTTCGGCTGTTGCCAAGAGGTGGGTGGGCAGCGTGCATATGAAAGTGGGATTGTGTTGGAAGTAGTTTTGTTTAATGTGCACCAAGTGTTGCGTGTTTGCAGCCAGTGCTTGTTCTGTCTTGTTTGGGTGTGGTTTGCAGTTCTGTCATGCGTTTATCTTGTCATGGATGATGAGCAGTTGTGTGAGGCGTGGTTTAGGGTGGAGCGGATGTAAGAGTTTGTATAGTATACTAAGGAATTCTATTCTTGTCTAAAATTGGTGCCAGTAAGTGTTCTGAGGACAGTGAATGTGTTCATGGCCTTTGTGTAGATGTTTGTGGTGTGGAGAGTAAATGTCATGTGTGTGTGTGTGTGTGTGTGTGTGTGTGTGTTATACGTGATACCTAATATGGATGGGGCCCTATTAATTGGAAGTGGTTGACCGATAAAGTTTATGCGAGGGTGCAAGTGTGATTACTCTGTTAGCGGTTAAGAAAGTCATCCTAATTCCATGTGGGGATAAAGACATTCTGTTCGTAGTAAGCAAATGTTCCAGCTGTGTGGCGTAATGTTACGCTTTTTTCCCCTCGGGTTGTGTCCGGGTGTTATGATACAACTGTAAGGTCACATGTATAAGAGAAGAACTTTACACTGTAGTCTGTGGGAGGTAATGCGAGGTTATGAAGGAAGAGGGTTGGGGAAAGAACCGCTCTTTAGGGAACCCCAGTGTAGAGTGTGATGGTTTTAGAGGTGAAGATTCTGGTTTGGCGGCCAGAGATGAAGTTGACCAGTCACTTCTTATCACTGTTGTCGAGGGTGGGGTCAAGTCACTTCTGAGTGAGAAAGTGGCGAGGAACAGTGCCTAATGCTTTGTTGATGACTGTGTTTACTAGTTACGGTGCGAGAGGTGAGGTTGTGGGCTCGTCGGAGCACACAATGTCTCTGGTCTGTTCCAAACATGTGCCTCATGCAAAGAGACATGCACACGGCCAAGCTTACATGGCGGTCTTCCACGTGCTCAAAAAAAAAAAAAAAAAATGAACCAAAGTCATCAAACCCGAAAGAGAAGAGAGACGACGGGTCGACCAATTTTGATAGTGCAAGAGTTTGTCATTCCTAATTTTCTTGATCACCCTGTAAGACCAAGATACCTGCCTAGAGAGTAACCACTACCGTACAGAGGGATGCATAGATCAAGGGAGGTGAAACCACACACACAAAAAAAATCTATCCATCGGCTCACAAAAAAACGATGTATTACAAAAAAAAAATCTATCCAACGGCTCACAAAAAAACGATGTATTAAAAAAAAAAATCTATCCATCGGCTCACAAAAAAACGATGTATTACAAAAAAAAAAAATCTATCCATCGGCTCACACAAAAAAAAAACCGATGTATTCATAACATTTGATGCAAGTTTGAAGTGGCCAGCCTCTTCGCGAGAGGGACGTTTCAGATCTTCCAAATTCGAAAACGCAAATATGAGACACCAGAAGAGGATGATGACTAATAACGGATGTATCAGTCAAGATACATTACAGCTGACAAGCTCCTGTAGTTAGTGTAGGCTACTAACAACCATGAACCATCCTTGGAAGATAGGGATTTCTGCCACTGAACTACCTGAAGACGAATCAAGTCATCAAAAGAAACTTGTATACATTTGCATTGAAGTATCATCCGCTGTTCAAGTGTTGCGCTGAAAGTTGGGCTGTCAAACGAACTGTGAACTTGACACCCTACCCACGGTGCGAGGGATTATATTTCTTAAAGTTCTGCAAATGTTTTAAGAAACGTAATACTGCAACAACTTTTTTTTTTGACCATCTCGTACTGAAGGCTTGATATGGCCAGAGTGGACGCACTGGTGACCCATAATTGTACTTGTATATTACTGGCAATATTTGTGTGTGGATGATGAACATTACCGGCAGCATTAGATCTGTATGATGAGTATTAGTGATAATATTAGGTCCGGATGATGAATATGACTAACAATACTAGATCTGAATGATGACTATGACAATATCGGATCTGAATGATGAGTATGACTGACAACATTACATCTGGACGATGACGATGAATATGACTGACAACATTAGATCTGGATGATGAATATGACTGACTACATTAGATCTGGGTGATGAATATGACTAGACAATATGAAACTGAATGATGAATATCGTGGACAATATTAGATCCAGATGATGAATGTTACCCATCGATCATAGGTGTCCCAACACACGGGCCATGTTTAATCCTACGCACCCGTGGTAAACATCATTTGGAAAGAGGACTATTTTGCAAAATCGTATTTGCAATAGAATTAGTACGGGTGCATAATTCAGAATTTCGCTGTTCTCGTTTTTTTTTTGATTTGCATAATAATGCAAAGCCACCAGAGAGCACAGCATCGGAAAATGTTGTGCCGACGTAGGCCAAACACAATTGAGGCGAAGGAACATTGTACAGACTATATTTTTGTCAACACTAGTCATGGCCACAGCTACGTCAGATCAATCTTCTCGCGTGGGTCCCATGGCTTACAAAACGCTTGGCTTTGTATAGGTTTAGTCGTGGAATATGCCATCATAAACCCTTGAAGTCTAGTAACCCAAGAATATGTATCCAATGTGTTTTCAAGACCCGCATACTTATGTCGCGAAATGAGTCACTGTTTTTTTCATTCATGTACCGTTCGTGAGGGTGCATGGGAAAGAGGCGAAAATCGAGATATTTAGGCAACTAACGGTAAGTTAGTGGCTATGGGGAATGTTTCAGTGGAATGGGAATTTACTAGTGTCACACTGATAAACAAAGGAACAACTCACTGCCCGGAAATTACCCTCCAGTTAGCTTATGGTCTGTAGTTAGTAAACTATTGGAAACCATTAATAGGGATCAGACTGTGAACCATTTAGAGGACCACTGTTTAACAAACGATTCTCAGCGTGGTCTGCCACGAAATCACTCGCCTGACAAATATGCTCGATTTCTTTGATGCAATACTCAACATGTATGATGAAAGTAAAGCATTTGATGGTGATCCACGTATCGGGATTTTCAATAGGATATTCAATAAAGTTCCACACCAAAGACTACTAACAAAGGTTAAGTCACATAGTATAGATGGGGTTGTACTTCAGTGGTTTAAGATTACTAGCAAAAGTTAAGTCATATAGTATAGATGGGGTTGTACTTCAGTGGTTTAAGATTACTAACAAAAGTGAAGTCACATAGTATAGATGGGGTTGTACTTCAGTGGTTTAAGAGGAAACTGGCTGACTGGCCGTAAACACAGAGTTGTGATTCTTGCTCAAGACCCTGAATATTGAGAGTGGCTAGACGTGACAAGTGGTGTCCCACAGGAATCAGTCTTGGGAGTGGTTGTCTGTCTCATATATAATACTGATACTGATCACGGCCTGCATTGTAATATTTCTAAATTGGCGGGCGACTATATGATGTGAAATGAATCAACAACAGAAACTGACATAATAAGAAAACTGATAGGCTGGTTTAAGAGATAACGAATGAATTTCTATATTGATCGCTACAAAGTTTTACATACGAGTAGAAGAAACGAAAGTCCTGCTACGATGTGAATTCTGTTGTGCTTCAAAAGATACATAAGGAAAAGGATTTGGACGTAATAATGTTTGGTGACCTAAAGCCAGCCACATAAGCAGTTTACAAAGGCAGTGAAGAAGGTGAACAAAATTCCTGGATTAAATGGCAAGGCGAGGCGCGGTGATCGTGTGCTGGGAAGGAGAATGTATGTTTTTTCTTTTCTTTTCTTTAATGTATTTTGTGTTGTTTCCCGTGGGGCGGGGTGGCGTCGGTAATAGATGATGACGAGCAAGTATATATATATATATATATATATATATATATATATATATATATATATATATATATATATATATATATATATATAAATGGGTCTTACTGGACTCTGCCTGTTCGAGGCAACAACGTGAACCATGGTCAGATGACGAAACAGTGTAGCCTCCAGTCTCGTCAAAACTCTCCACGCTTCAAAGGGATCCATACTGTCCCTGCTACAGAGCGTAGCACACCAATGGACTGCAGAAGCTCCTTTAAAAGAAGTCCTGGAAATCCTCCCCTCCGGATCTACTTTTCCGGGAAAAGGAACAGAGAAGGGGACCAAGTGAGGAGTTTTCCTCTAAGGCTCAGTCATCTGTTTTTGACCTTACCTCGCTGGCGCGGGAAATGGCGAATATATCTGTCCCAGGAGTCCTTTCTACCCTCTATGGGGCTCCCGCAGCTCTCAATATTATCGGCAACGCGCAGCGAGCGGCACCACAGGTTATAAAGTTCAGTGATGCCGTATATGTGGCAATGTGGCGAGAGCGCTGGGTAACTGAGCAATCATATATATATATATATATATATATATATATATATATATATATATATATATATATATATATATATATACTGTTGGTTATATCACACTGTCCCCAAATTGCCTCACATACGACATCACTGCACTTTATGACCTGCATATATATTGCTCAAAACCTTGTGTCCCGAAATATTCTAATCAAACTGACGAGGGACGAGCAAACAGCATCAGGGAGATCTCGCAACATCCCAGTGTCTTCTTATAATGGGTGAGAGGCATGGCGTTGACGGTGAAGAGGCACTGTACTTGATGGTGAAATATGCAGTGTTGAGGGTGGGGGTGCACAGCGTTGTTGATGATAATGAGATCACTGGAGTTGATGGTGAATGGTATGGCGTTGATGGAGAATGAATGCTCATGCGTGCGTGATCAAGCAAATCTAGGAGAACAAGCTGAGGAAGTGTCCAGCTCGATTATGAATTCAAGCTTATCAGTTTTGATGTGTCATTATTCAACACAGTTCCTAATCATGATTTATTGGAGTTTTTGGCAGATGAGCTGGACAAACATGATTGACCATTGTATACAAGTACCATTTTAAAGTTGATCAAACTGTGTGTTAGAGATGATAGATATCATTTCAATGATAGTATCTTCACACACACAGCAGTAAAGCAGGGTCCTTGCACCAGATCGAACAGGAAACGCCAGAGGGAAAAAGACTGTAAGACACGAGTAATATGAGTCAGACTATGACAGAGTCAAACAGCTCTGACTGAGGCTAGACGGGCAGAGCCCTTCAGAGTGGGGCTTCAGAACGTAACCATTCACAGTCGGACTGGGCCTTCACAATCGGATTGGGCCCTCACGATACACTCCCCTGTGTTACGAATACCAACGTGGATCAATATATAACAATAATGAGAAAAAGGTAAGAATTAAACACTGAACTATAACTTGCGTTCTACTGGTATCAAGGGGGGCTCTATCCTCTACCTCCCCACACTTGCGTTCTACTGGTATCGACTGGTGTTCTATCCTCTTCCTCTCCAGAGCTTTCCTCGTGAGGACGTGGTCTACCACAATGCTTGGCACTTCAGGTCTCTCTGTTTTACAGGTATTGCTGTAAAACCAGTTCCATCTAGTACACCAGTAGAGGAAGGCCTCTATCATTCTGATCCACTCCGAGGGTCTTCGTATTCTGTCCCCATCTGCCAGTAGTAGCAGGTGGAACAAGACAGACGTGGACCATAGACATTTCAAAAAGGCAACCCAGATTGTTGCTAATATTTCGACAACAGAATCCCTCTGCTCCTATGGGTTTAATCTGCACATTCTTCACACAGCGTGTCACTCCAGCAAGAAATCATCCTCGCCACGCTGGCTGGGTAACATGACTTCCAATATATATATATATATATATATATTTTTCCATTTCTGTATCATGATGGATCTCGTGCATCACGCTGTAATGAGTCCAGATTTAGGGCAGTTAGTGCGCTCCAGTTATTCATAATGTCATGAATTCATGCGGTCGAGAAAGCGACTTTTGCACGTTTCCTAGTACAACAGTTTCTCCCTCTCCCTGTATAGCGATGTTAGCATATGTTAAGCAGTACAGTAGGGACAGAAGAAATGCTCCGAGTCTTGTCATCACTGCTCTTGCTTCGTTTGTTTTCGAGATTCTCAGCAAAACATGCGCCTGGAAGGGTCCAAAACGGTAAGAGCTGATGATATCATATGAATACCAGTTCGACCCGGAGGGCGATCAGTGGAGTGATATGGTGGCGACGCGAGCCTGGGAGGTGAAGGGTGGTTGAAACCTCCAAGTAATCACTACCTACCAGAGCCTGTGAGGAAGATTGCACCTGAGGCAGGGCAAGGGAGAAACGAACAGAGGGCAAAGAGTGGGGTACCCCAGGGGGTTGGGTTGCGACAGGGAGAAATGAGAGGGAACAGTATTGGCAAACGAGCAAGCGAGGAGGAATATGAAGACCATGTAAGGTGGAGTAAAGCAGTTATGTACAGTATATTGGGGCTGTAAGTGAGGCAGGCAGGCGCGCGCGAGCGTGTGTGTGTGTGTGTGTGTGTGTGTGTGTGTGTGTGTGTGTGTGTGTGTGTGTGTGTGTGTGTGTGAAGGACTTATTACGAGGGATAGTGAAGTGGGTATGTGGGAGGGTAGATAAAGGAGAGGTTAGGGTTGATGGGAGGGAGGTAGGCGAGGGACAGGTCACGGAAATAGCATGGGGCAAATGAAGGGATAGATTGAGGGTTTCGTCCGACCTCTGGAGGTGAGAGAAGTGACTCGGGGGATACTGAAGAGCGAAGGAATACGAGAAGGCTGAGTGAGGAGAGGTCAGAGGGACTAACTGAAGGGTAAGGAGGATGCAGGGCAGAGCAAAGAGAGTTCAGTTTGATTGTAAATCATTTTGTGAACTCCCTCTTATGACTGCAAAACTGCTGCTTAGGTTTCCCAAAATGAGTCCACGAGGACCTGGAGCAACGGTGAAGATCTTACACCAAGACGAGGTTAGCCAGCGGTATCTCGATGTAGCCCCGTCGTAGACATGAGAAAAACGATGTTAGAATCTAACATGAGTTGTGTTGTGTTTGTTTTTCTTTTACGTTGGTTGAAGGCTCCAGTCACAGAAAAAAGTCCTCATCAGGGACGGGACTCACTGAAATATAGAAAGGTTAATGAAAGGGAAAAAGAAGAGACAGAGGAAAGTATTCAAGAAGATTTGGAAGAAATGAAAAACCTGTCCTTTAAAATGTGCCAGGTTATAGTGATTGGGAAAGATATGAGAAGGTAGAAAGTTCCAAAGTTTCGAGGTGTAGGGGAAGACACAGTTGTCAAAACGACCCACCCTTGAGCTGCCAAAGGCCACATAGTAATCATGCGACACAGCAGGTTGCCGAGTATTGCGTGGTTTAGCTAGCTAGTGGTGGAGGCACACAAGCAACCAGCTCTCGGAAGCAAAAACTATAAAGTACTATCTATACAAAAGGGAAAGTGAACCAACATTGCAGCATAGGACAAGCGGGTCAAGTTTTGAAGCCTGGGAGAGTTTATAAGTCGGACCGTTTTCGACTTAACTCTGTCCAGGCAGAATGCAGAGCTAGAACCACCTTATATATGAGGGCAGTACTCCATACAAGGACGGATCAATCCTTTGTATAAGCGGAGCAACTGTTGGGAAAAAAGAAATTTCTACGTCTAAACAGGACTACCAGTTTCTTAGAGGCAGACTTAGTGCTGGGGCTCGAACTTTTTACAACTGATTGGGGATACAAACCTGTCTTCCTCTGTAGTGGAGCTTCAAGTCTCAGGCGGAGAAAAGGTTCATATTCATGCGAGAGACAATAAGGTTCAGACCATAGAGGATGCCTCCTGTGATGACCAACGCCAAAGCGAAGCAAAGGAATTTCGGCAGGAAGTCTTGATCCTCCTTGCCGGGTGGAAAGTACTCATCCTCGGGTGTGAGGGGCAGCCGCACATGTGGTCGGCGGTCATAATGACCCATAAGTCGCACGAACTCTCGCTCGTCCGTCTCAGACTCGGTCAACTCTGTTTCGAATGTTTCTGTTCGCGTCTCACAGTCAAAGGAGACATTTTTGGTGCCGCGGTAGTTGGCGCGGCGGGCGTGATCCGACAAGAGGCCTTGGCGTCGTTGCTGTAGATAAGAGGGCGACAGGCCAAGTGGGCGAGGGCACCCGTGCTGGATTCGGAGAGGAGGTTGCTGCTGCGCTACCATCACCGGCGGGTACGTCTGGGTGTTGGAATGGCGCACTGACACCCTGGGTTGAGGGTGGGGGGGCCTTGGCTCCACTTCCCCTCTCTCCTCCTCCTCCTCGAAGTCAAGTGGGATCGCCAGACTGACCTCTTCAGTGGCGGTGCTGAAGAAGCTGTTGGGTCTAGAGTCGTACGTATCGCTACAGAGGCTGTTAGTCCTACTGAGGGACTTGTGTGGCTCACACTGACCCTCGGTCCTGTCGAGGGCAGTGCTTGTGCTGATGCTGGTCTTGAGGGGGTCACTGGCAGACCTCAAGGTGTTGGCCCTAGTGATGGCAGCACGGGCCAAATGGACCATACTCCCATTACTACTGGCATGGCATAGGCTGGAGAGCGAGCCCGTCGAATGGTTGAGCTCAGCAGCGATTTGGTGGTTGGTGGTGCCGGCGGGGGAGGGAAGCGGCGTATTGTACACGAGGGGAGACTTGGGTCGGCCGCGAAGAGAGTTGGTGGGCGACTGGTCGTCCTCGGAGACCACGTCGCCCTTCAGTAGGTGCACGTCGCCCGTATCAGCCACAGCCACGTGATGTGCGGTAGTACTGAGGTTGACTCTCGTCCCCCGTGGTGGCTTGTAGGTGACCACCGTGTCCCGGGGCACCACCGCGGCCATCAGCATGGCGCCGCCGCCAGTATCTTCCCTCCTACCCACATCTTGCCGCCTTACCTCTCCTTTTGCTTGGCATGGTCAACACTAGAACACCCGACCCAAAAAAAAAAAAAATATGTATATACAAATACCACGTTACAGCATTCCTGCAACCATTCCACTTTGAAAGATATTTCTAACACTTTCCGACGGACTGTATGACAAATGTATCCACTGAACCTTGTCATGGAGGAACTGAATATTGTTTCACCACTCACAGACGGTGGTGGGTGGTGTGAGGAAGAGCAGTGGTGCACGGGGGTCACAATGTTGACAGTGGCGGGGGAGTACTGAGGCTGAAGACCCACCACACTGCCACCGCCTACCGCCCCGGGCTGCCGTATGTGCGATAACCTTTAAAGTTGCGCCACGGCTTGATGAGAACCCAACACTTATACATCTTCGTAACCATTATACTCTAAGGTAACCGAGCGAATGAATAACGCCAATGTATTCACGGTCTAGTAATGTAACACTCGCAAGCCATGAATATTGCAACGCCACAGAGTTGCTTGCATGTTGTCCTAACATTACGTGCTCCTGCGTGCAAGATTATGCTCATGATGTGCTACAGGTAGCACATAATAATGCAGTTGTCACTTGATATCTGATTTATACTTGAGCCAAATACTTCCACTTCTAACAGATCAATGTTCACTGAGATGAGTTAACGATGATATGTATGTGTTTGTCTGTGTTTTATATATGCTTATGGTATATGCATTGGTGTGTGTATGTGCATGTGTGTGTGTGTGTGTGTGTGTGTGTGTGTGTGTGTGTGTGTGTGTGTGTGTGTGTGTGTGATTATCTCATTGTGACTACCTATTTGCACTGTACGGGGAGGAAGTTTTACACTCGTGGGACTCCATCGCTTGAACATTCATAACTTCTTAAATTTATGTAGGCTGTCTGCATTAACCATATCCTTAGTCATTCTGTTCCATTCATCCACCACACTTATACTATAAAAGTACTTCGTTACATCTTTCTTAACAATTCTCTTGCTTAATTCTAAGTTACGTCCTCAAGCTGCTCTATCCCTACATCTCTCGAAGAACTGTATACTGTCCTCGACACCGTTCTATATGTTGCAAAGTTAAAGGGTGCGATCATGTCATCCCTCACTCTTCTCTCTTCCAAGGTCGGGAAAGTTAGAGGCTTTAGTTTTTCTCTGTAACTTACTGGCTTAATTCTGGTACCATTTTCGTAGGCCTCCTCTGGATCTTTTTTAGTATCGATTTGTACTTCTATGGGTGAGGCAACCAAACTTGACAAACATACCTAGTTTTGGACTTGTGTATCATATGTACAACTTGTTTGTTTGTGTGTGTGTGTGTGTGTGTGTGTGTGTGTGTGTGTGTGTGTGTGTGTGTGTGATGAATATTTGTTTACGTAGTCAGCATGTTCATGAATGTATTTGTACGGAACTGATATAACATATGCAAATTTTTAGAAAGGTTTCTGTTGAAGAAGAGAAGACACAGAGAGTACGTTTCCTCATAGGTTTTGGATCTTTCTCTCTCTCTCTCTTTCCAGAAATGATTATGTTACTACCTCGCCACCTCACCATACAGATGAGCAACATTAGTACTGTAACTTAATCGATCATTTATATCGTAAGGCAAGTCAAAGGTGACGTCAATTTCGTGGACCTACGATGGATGACAGAGACGTTACTTCTGTGGCCACCTGACGTATGTGCCAGATGGCCTTGCCCACCCTTCGCCGTGACACAGATTTCTGAGGGGAAGACACAGAAATAAGGGAGCAGCTGAAAGAACTGGGGTCTGCTAAGCCAAGGGAAAAGAAGCCGATGAAGGGCAGTGTTTAGAGGGTGACCTTGTACTAGTGAGGGGTGAGCTGGTTGTGCTGGTGAGGGGTGAACCGGTGCTGTTGGTGAGGGGTGAGCTGGTTGTGCTGGTGAGGGGTGAACCGGTGCTGTTGGTGAGGGGTGAGCTGGTTGTGCTGGTGAGGGGTGAACCGGTGCTGCTGGTGAGGGGTGAGCTGGTTGTGCTGGTGAGGGGTGAACCGGTGCTGCTGGTGAGGGGTGAGCTGGTTGTGCTGGTGAGGGGTGAGCTGGTGGTGTTGGTGAAGGGTGAGCTGGCTGTGCTGGTGAGGGGCGAGTTGTTTCCTTTTAAAGAATATTGGAGGCACCTTAGACTGTATGTATACACCCATAGGAATAAAGACATGGGATATATATATATATATATATATATATATATATATATATATATATATATACATATATATATATATATATATATATATATATATATATATATATATATATATATATATATACAAGATTAAAAGACAGGTGTAGACGAGTGCAAAACTCTCTCCCCGTAACACACAAATAGTACACACACTCACACACATCAGTAGCTTAGGCAAGATCATTACAGGAAGCCATAGCATCCCGTCACCAATCATTGCGTTTGACTTCGTCTAGAAAAATCTAGCAAGAGTCACTGAGATGGTAGTGTTGCCAGCTTTCTCAAGACTTCAGATGATCATGATATCCTACCCAGTGTTTGGTATTGATCCTTGGGTCACTAAACTCCACAAATATCCACCTCACAAATCATATACGTCCTCACGTATGAGTTTCTTTCCCCGACATTGTCTTTCTTATCAAAAAATTGTACCTCATATAAGGACTCTATTCGAGTGATATTTTTTTGTTCTTAACTTTATATTCTATATCTTAGGTTCGTTATCTTCGTACACTGTCCAACATTTCTGAGGCGGCTGGACGAAATCTACGTTCACGTAATCTCTCTCTCTCTCTCTCTCTCTCTCTCTCTCTCTCTCTCTCTCTCTCTCTCTCTCTCCCGTGGGTTGGAGACCCACTGCGTGTCCCCGCGCCACCCGGGAGCTGAATGTCTCCTGTGTTCCCCCCCCCCGGCAGATGAGAGATGAGTGATAGGGCGTCGTATTTGCGGTGGCTCATCCCCCTACGATGGTTCGGTGTGTGTGTGTGTGTGTGTGTGTGTGTGTGTGTGTGTGTGTGTGTGTGTACGTGTGTGTTCGCTTAGTTCCCGCGATAGATGCATTATTCCTTACTGTTTACGTATAACTCCCACTTTATCAGTGTGTATTGTCCATCTGCTCGTTGTACGATATCATACTATGGCTGCATGATGTTCCCTCGCCTTTTTTGGTACATACAATACCGTAGGAGTGTGATCTGAGCTTCCTCCTCTGTCAACACATCCAGGATCGTCACCTCCCTCCCCCTTCATCAGTGCTCCGCCAGGGTGTATAACACCGGCTACACAACTCCCACAGAGGTTGTTTATGGTTCCCAGAGCGGCTGTATCATTTCCATATTGATTACATGATCGCCACACATACTGCATCATTTTCACGTCGGCTGCATACCACTCAGGTGTTGCCATATTGCTCTCGCGTTGATGTTATAGTTCCACGCTGGTTATAATAACCCCACGTTGGTGTTATAGTTCCACGCTGGTTATGATAACCCCACGTTGGTGTTATAGTTCCACGCTGGTTATGATAACCCCACGTTGGTGTTATAGTTCCACGCTGGCTATGTTACCCCCACGTTAATGTTATAGTTCCACGCAGGTTATAATAACCCCACGTTGGTGTTATAGTTCCACGCTGGTTATGATAACCCCACGTTGGTGTTATAGTTCCACGCTGGCTATGTTACCCCCACGTTAATGTTATAGTTCCACGCTGGTTATAATAACCCCACGTTGGTGTTATAGTTCCACGCTGGTTATGATAACCCCACGTTGGTGTTATAGTTCCACGCTGGTTATAATAACCCCACGTTGGTGTTATAGTTCCACGCTGGTTATGATAACCCCACGTTGGTGTTATAGTTCCACGCTGGCTATGTTACCCCCACGTTAATGTTATAGTTCCACGCTGGTTATAATAATCTCACGTTGGTGTTTTAGTTCCACGCTGGTTATAATAACCCCACGTTGGTGTTATAGTTCCACGCTGGTTATAATAATCTCACGTTGGTGTTTTAGTTCCACGCTAGCTATAATCATCTCACACTGGCTTTATAGTTCCACCCTGGCTATAATACCTCCACGCTGGTTATATTACTCTCACACCGGCGCTATAGTTTCACGCTAGTTATGCTACTCTCACATGACTGGCTATATTACTCTCACACAGGATATATTAATCTCACACGGTGGCTTTAACACTATCACACCGGCTTTATAGTTCCACGTTGGCTATAGCAATCTCACACTGGCTTTATAGTTCCACGCTGGCTATAGCAATATCACACTGGCTTTATAGTTCCACGCTGGCTATAGCAATATCACACTGGCTTTATAGTTCCACGCTGGCTATAGCAATATCACACTGGCTTTATAGTTCCACGTTGGCTATAGTCATCTCACACTGGCTTTATAGTTCCACGTTGGCTATAGTCATCTCACACTGGCTTTATAGTTCCACGCTGGCTATAGTCATCTCACACTGGTCTTGTAGTTCCCACGCTTTCCTTATGGCACAGCACATTCGTTCTCAAGATGGCTTTATAATTCCCAGGCCGGCTCTTTTATTCCCACGCTAATTGTTTAATTCCCAGGCTCTCACTGTAAATCTCCGGTTTCATTCCCACGCGAGGCAGTACCGCTCTCACGCTGAATGTTAAGTTCTCACACTGACTGCATTACGACAGCGCAAGCTGTACGGTTTACATGGTGGCTGCTTAAGTGCCTCGTCCATCACCGTGTTAAACTGAATTTAAACATCAAACAGACCACTGGGTAGGAACGAGGCTGTGTGCGATGGTGGAAGAGAACAGAGACTCGTGGATTAGTGTTATAAGAGTGGAAAGACACACAGGTTTTTCAGAGGAAGACTCGTAGACTTATCGTTTACCTGAGGATGTGCAAAACGTAGAGCTAAGAGGTGCAAATCTCCTAAGTTTTTTTTCTGAGTCTCACGGCCTTGCATTCTCTTTGACACCTAAGACCTTACATTTTCTTCTTTGACTCCCACGATTCTACATTTTCTCTTTGAGTTTTTTGAGTCTGTAATTTCTTCTATGACTTCTATGACCTTGTATTTTCTTTGATGTTTACCAACCTACGTTTTTTCTAATAACTTTAATCATCAGTATATCTGACAAATCCATCCATCAAATTTTCCTATCCACCAACCGAGCCGGTTCACTCATCTATTAGTGCCCCATCAACCATCCACTCGCTCTCACCCTCCGTGCTAGATTGCGCCTCACTCTTGGTCCTAGGAGTACTCAACCCATGTGTCTAGGAGCACCTCAGCCCTAGTGGTAGGAACACCTCACCTATGGTGGTAGGAGCACCTCACCCTTGGTGGTAGGAGCACCTCACCTATGGTGGTAGGAGCACCTCACCCGTGGTGGCAGGAGCACCTCACCTGTGGTGGCAGGAGCACCTCACCCGTGGTGGCAGGAGCACCTCACCCGTGGTGGTAGGAGCATCTCATCTCCCGCGCGCGTCTGGCTGCTTCCCGACCAAGCCGTGCACACAACACCATTCGTGAAAGCTACGATGACAGCAGGTGGAAGCAGCCGCCACTGTGAGGCGCTTCGGCTGATAAGACCCTCTGCTGGTGCTCGTATGAGCCTCCTGGATGCTGGGAGGGGAGGCCGGAGGGAGGTGGTGTCTCTAGATGTTCTAGGAGGATTTGCTTACTTGTCTTTTCCCGTAATGATGTCTGTGTTTAGATCCATCGAATGAAGCCCTAACCGGAGTCACACTTGTTCAAAGGAACCTATGTAATGTTTTTTCACTGCCATTATATCTACTGAGAGATGAAACTCCTGTGGAAAAGCCGTATTGGAAAGAGAATGATCTGGAAACCACACGAGTTGTGGAGAGGTGGGGTTAGGAGCCAGACGATGCCTTTCTACAACATGAGTGGAAGAAGACGCTGTTTTAAGCACGATGGTCACATTAGCATCTTCTTCGTTTGTGTATGAGGTCGGGTAAATGAATTTAAGCCAGTCTACATTCATTGAAGATGACCTGCCAGTGAAGATGACCTGGTTTTATTTAGTAGCGAGAAAAAACATACGTTTTAGAATGAAGGAGGCGAGGCTGGCAGGTTGCCTGCGATGGACCAGCGGTGCGGTGGTGGCACGGGTTGTCGACATACTGACATACGCAATTACACGCGCGGCACAAGACTCCGCTCCTGAGATAACTGTATGTTGTGGAGGCGAGGTTAACGCCGAGCTAAGATGGCATTACATGCAGTATAACTGATCTTACGTGGCTCAGTGATAAAGTTCTTGTACCCAGGCCCCATCTACAGTGAAGGCTTCGTCATAGGCCGGATGAGAACACACAAGGGAGGACAGACTACCTACTCCTCGAGGTTAGAAGTCTTCAGTCACTGTTTACATCCCGCGACACGATTTTCATATTCTGTTTAAATCTCAGAACTGATGTTCGTTCCACATTGAATTCTACTACCTCTGAAGTGGTGTTTGACAAGTATTTGATTGATGTGGAATGTGTTCCTCTTTTTATGTGATACTTTGTTACTACAGACGAAACTAAATCACGGACGAAACTGAATATTATGAAGTGTGTCATTTGCGTTGATGTCACAAATTTCGTGTCGATAAAGGAAGACCGACTTATTTCAAGGTGTTCATCTCTTAAAAGTGAAAAACGTGGGGGCCCTATACATTACGTCTGAAATTAATGATCGCTTATACCTGTAATGTTTTTTCTTTTTGCTTATCATGCCACTTGGGTCTTTACGCACTAAGAACGGAGTAAAAACCAGCTAATGCATCTCACAGCCATGGAGATTTCATGTCAGCATCTCGAGGACCAATCACAATTAGTATCATACCTAAGTTGTAATTTCTGCTCCACATACTATGCTCAACCTACCTATACATAAGCGCTGTGTGTTCAGAAGTGTTGGCCATTACTATGGCTGCCAGCAGGTACTCCAACTTGTCCGTCCCTCTACTGTGTTATGATGCTCACGAAGGGGAGACATGATGCACTGCGAAGCGGTGTTCATTTAATACTCTCGTTTGATTACGGAGTTAAAACTCGGTTATCATCGTATGCGCAAATAACTAACGTACCGAAAACTTTGCTGATGTTGTATGTGTGATAACCTTTCATACACGCAGGATCGTTCGCTACGATATCCTGGAGTCCGTCTTCGGTAACCAACCCTAGCTAATAAGGCTACCCTCTCGCGCGCCCTTTCCACTCGCTAACATGTCTCCAAAAAGACCAACAGTGTCTTAATGCTGAAGACGTGTCGCACCTATGGACAGCACGAGAACATGCGGATCACCCAGCACAGGGTCTGCGTATCGACCTCTGCTAGCGCTGCGGCCTCATTCCACGGAGGACCGAGGTTCGCTGTTCAGTGGACAAGAGTTGGTACTTGCCACGTATGTGCTCCGCTGGTCGCTCACTGCCATCACACAAGGACACTATGATGCAAAACGTGGAAAACGGAAACTTAATGATTAAAAAAGGAGACACAGTTTTTGGATTTGTCTTGAATCCACACCGGTGGAGTGAAGGACATGAAGATATGGTTGACAGTTATCGTAGTGTGAGTTCTAGTGGCTGTCGAGGATGGTGTGGTAGGTGCTATGGTGGAGATGGGGGTAAGGAGATGCTGGAATATGGTGTGATTGGTGTTTTGGTATAGATGGAGGGAAGGGTACGTTATGTAGCAGGCTTGTGAAGGAGAATGGAGGAGGTGTGGTAGGGTGGTGTTGCAGGTGTTGTGGTGGAGGGGAAAACGGTGGTGTATAGAGATTGCTGTAGTTGTTGTGATGAAGGACGATGACGGTGGGCGGTTGGAGGTGGTGTGGTGAGGGAAGGTAGTGATGGCCATGGAGAACGAAATGGTATAGTGTTGTGATGGAGATGGTGACTTTGCACTAAATGTGGTAGTGGTGGAGAAGAGTGGTGTTGGTGGGGAGGATTGGCGCGGCAGGTGTTTTGGTGGAGGATGGCATGGGTGGTGGGGTGTGGAAGGTGGTATCCCCCACCACATGTAAGGCTTCACCAAACCGCTACTATAAGTGCCTCTCGCTTTGTCCACTGACACATCCTTTACAGTCACACGGGAGAGAGAGAGAATAAACATTTGTACAGCAGGGAATTCCTGTTTCTAGAGAAGAGCACAACCAAAAGTTTGATAAGTTATGTTCTATGATTTATTATACATATACGTAAATGTATGAAGTCCGTAAGAACACGATCACAAGATATTACATGAAGGATTTCTTTTTTTGTGATTACATATGGCGTACATAAGCCTTATGCGCAGGACTACACGTAAGATAAAGGAGGGTTTCGTTCCCTTCCTCTAATAAAGCGGGCGCCCTCCACGAACAAGACTGCATCAGACTACAGTTACATCTCATAGCAGATTTCATTACCTACGGCAGTTCAAGACAACGATTAAGGTACTGATCTGACGTGCGGGGTGACGTTTGTAGGGCTTCCCTGGAGCACGTCCAGGTGATGTGGCGTGACGAATGCCACTAGTTCACGGTCACCATAGACTGAGGGGATGGGCCTCATAGACTGCTACATCCTCTGAGGTTTACGATGCCTGGCAGAAAGAAGGGGAGCGTCGACCTTGTGGAAGGGAGTGGGTCAGTTTTGCTACTCGTACACTCTAGTGGCTTCTGTACAGTATGGGTGTCAGATGTTTCCGTCAGACCCACCTTGCCCTCCTTCCTCCACACAACACACCCCCACCTTCTCCTACCTCCCTCCACACAACACACCCCCACCTTCTCCTACCTCCCTCTACATAACACCTCCACCTTCTCCTGCCTCCGTCTACACAACACGCACCTCTACCGAACATCAGAAAAAGTGTTTTCAATAAATGAAATAATTCTGGGATTGATTTCTATACATCTGATGAGTATAGAGAGAAGGCACCTGCGTGATGATAATACAGATGTAAAATAGATGGTATTTGTCCACAGGTTTTAGTAGGTTCAGGTTATCAAGTTTGGCTAACATTTTATCAGTGGGACCTGTTATGCGCAACATCATTTACTCTCTCGACTTTATCTAGAAATTATCACATGTGAGGTACATATTTGAAGTGAAGCGGTAAAACTGTAGTTATTAGAGAAAATTATGATTCTTTTTATAATGATTCTAGATTGTAAGTCTTAATGTACTTTCAGTGGAAACAAATTTAACGCAATAATGTTATTACAATCATCGTTATTCGATGAAAAATATGCATGAGTTAGAATATCTTTTCATCTATGTATTTCCAGTGTTTTTTCCCCTTATCTTCTACACATATGAAGATTATGGCCAGCACAAGAGGATATACACATAACAAAGTCCTAAGCATGGATGCCAGGCAACAGGAGAGGCTGTGAGGCTGTGTTGTGATGTTTTCATGGGCACCGATGACTTGCCAGTAAGATGGTGAAGCGCACACTTGTCAATATGTGGTGGTCACCGGAGAGATCGTGTTATTTCATACATTTTCTTCGGCCTTTCTAAGCTATTCTTGTGTCGTCCCGAGGAAGCCAAGCATAAGTCAGAGCTTAAATGTAACAGTGAAGGAGGCCGACGGGATTACCAGTGGTAGGTAGAGATACTGACTGTCTTCAGCTTCTCGATGTTTTGCACACTGACGCATCAAGATGAGCTAACTCTATCAGTATAAATCTTACTACCGGAATACTATGTAAAACATTGCCTGAATAATGCACTGAGCGTACAAGCTTAGTCCACGTCACTGGTCCAGCATTGCTCAGAACCTCAATTGTTTGTTCTTGCGAAGGATCTTCACAGAGTGCTTAGCATTTGTTCTTGCGAATAACTTGTGAATGTAAGCTGAAGCTTCAGTGAAGAATCGTCTCTCATTTGAGATGGATCTAACTTCAGGTCAATAATGTGGCGAGGGAGGTAACTTGCAGCAGCAAGTAAACAAAATTCTACTAATGGAGGGGAGCAGGTAGACTTCCATCATTCTTGTTCTTTCTCTTGCCACTGCTACAGCTCCTCTGAAGAGGCAACTCCACGCTCCCTGCCGACAAAACTACGTTCCTTGCATAACACAGCCTCAGTGCTCTGCTAATGTAACCACTCGTCTTCTGTTGTCAAACAAAATATGCCAACTTTCCTACCAGATCCGCGGCTCCTCTTCAGTCATACCATTCTTAAATTTCCTAACCACCACCTTAGACTGACAGAATCACGTTCCCTTTGAAAAATCTACATTCTTCTACTGAAGACTACGCTTCTTTGTTGATTAGACCATCTTCTCTGATGACGTAACCTCACCATCTCTACTTCCCTGCCTCCAGTCATCACAGCTGCGTCTTTTAGTTGTTCAAACTTGCTGATACTGACGAAACAGCCTCGGTTTTCCCGCAGACGCAAATAAGAAAATTTCTGTTGTGACAACTCCGGCAACTCAGCCGACACAAACACGCGTATCTGCTGCCACGACCCCACTCTTTTGCTGACACAAACACTCCCACTGCTGACGCAACCGTGGCCTATTTCTACAGCCACTGTCGCATCACCACAGTGACCTTTCTGACGATACGAAGATACATCCTCCCTCTGACATAACCATATCTGTTTCATGGAAGAAAAAAAAGAGAATAAAAAGAACGCGTCTATTTAATGAGAAACCCCGCGACCTTTTTGCCAATACACTCCTGTCTCCCTTGTTATCGAAACCACACATTCTCTGCTGACTCAGTCCCACTCCTTATCTGGCACGGCCTGCCCTCCCCCTTCCTATAACTCCTTGCTAACAGAGTCGAATCACCTTTGGTGACATAGGTGCGTCTCTGGCATGAGCATATCATCCCCCGGCCGACAACGGCGCCGCCACTACTGGCACAGCGCTTGCCCCCCATATGCTTCCTGAACAACAAAGCCAATGTCTGTGACCTTAGCTTCTTATCCGGAAAGTTTACGTTCGAAAGAATGAGTCTGTTTACTCCAGGAAGAAGCATTTCCATGCTGCCTCCTGCCTGCCTTCTACGAGTTTTCATACAAAGAATTTTCATATCTGGATTCGTCTCGTTGTGCCCCTGTTACCTATAGCGGTTTTACATTTTTCACTCAATTCGCAATGTTCAGGTATCATCCGAAATGAAGAGCGTTCTAAACATTCCCTGCAAGTCTGTAATGTCACACGTTGTGATGGAATAAGTGATGAGAATATTCACTTGCATATTGCATTTGATCCTTTTTTTTTTCTTTTTGACAGAAGATCGTCTATATACGTTCGTACTTACAAGCATGATTACATTTATTCAATTTTATCACTGAGCACCCGAGTATGGAACCCAGGCCACCAAGAACGGTCGGCAGACAGCGTTCCACTGGATAACTGATGAGATAAAGTCTATTTTTCCTAATCTGCTACAATGCAGCCCCCCGCACTCTGGGCTAGTTAGCGATCACTGTAACAAAAACACGGCGCTCTTTATTAGGCTAGGTAAGGTGACCTGTGTCCCAACCTGAATAAGGCTGAGGTTGTCAGATTTGTTCTCTGCTGAGCTCTTTGAATGTTGCTGCCAACTTCAAATTTGTACATGCCATCATTTAGATTCACAGTACTGGCAACTCTGATAGGATTCTACAGCAAGCCTTTTTGTCACTGAAACAAAAGGGCGTATAAGTTGACCGTTCAGTTAATTGGATGAGAATCATTTTTCTGTATGTTTGGAAAATCGAGCTTAATTCAGAGGCAAGCCAAGTATAATCATGATGCAGAGTCGGTGCCTCAACAATTTTGATGCGAAGTGACTGAGCCTTGTGGTGGGGGGAATCGAGAATGAGTTTTCTGGCAGTTAAAGGAATTATTGGAACGTGCGAAGTACCCCGGGGTAGATGATGATGGCGAACACTTCGTCCAGTTATGTGGTAGGACTATGTCGATGAGTTGGGGTTAGGGATCAACGAGCATTATTGTATATGTGGCAGGAAGCAGGCGTGTCAAGAAGATATTCTTGAATGTTACTCTGACACGGAGATAAGCACGTGCTTCCTTGTTTTTCTTAACAGATAAGTGGCTGAAACAAAGACGTTCGAAATGCTGCCGGGCCCAAAAGACATTGGCATAAACACGCCAGAGGCGCCACACAGGACAGTGGAGACTGGTGTAAACATGCCAACGGCGCCATACAGAATAACATTAGAAAACAGCAGTCTGTGCCAACTGTCACCCTAACCGAATCTTCAGACTCGTGCAAAACTTCATCCTGAACGTCATCCACAATACCATACATCAACCTCACCCTCGACCTCACTCTCAACCTCACCAAGCTGCTACAAAGGAGACACGAGAACAGCCAACTACTCGCCATAAGTTAACATGTGAACCAACACGAAACTGCACCCTGAACCTCATTCACAATGTCACACATCAACCTTACCAAACTGCCACAAATGACAAGATGAAGAGAGAGAGAGAGAGAGAGAGAGAGAGAGAGAGAGAGAGAGAGAGAGAGAGAGAGAGAGAGAGAGAGAGAGAGAGAGAGAGAGAATGCTGAAACAACGGCTTACATATAGTTTAAACTCACGTGCAGCCTCACCCACAACCTCCCCGTCAATCTCACTCTTTATTTCCTCCTAAACCTCAACATTTGTTAACGGCGCCCCAGAGGACAAGTGTCCTTGGAAGAGTGGTGTCCCACAGGACAGTGGTAAAAAAAAGCAACAATTCAGGCCAATCTTCGCAATACCCAAACCTTCAGACTGATACACAACCTCATCCTAAACCACACCCACAATATGATGTATCAGCATCATATCCTGAGCCTCACCAAGCTACCATAAAAGAGGTGTAGAAAAAAAAAAAAAGACCACAACCTAACCAACAAAACTCACGCTCAACCACACACATAACCTTTTCGTCAACGCTAAGAGGAAAGTTTGGCCTGAAGTGCTTTTTTCTCTAACACTCTCGTGTGAGGCGCCGCTATCATGTTCTCTGGGGTTTCCGGTAGGAACTATTGTGGTTGAGAGTGAAACAGAGGGTGAGGTTGATGGAATGTTGTGGGTGAGGTTAGGTGTGAGTTCAGTTTAGGGTTTATTATAGGTTCAGCAGTTGTCTGAACAGTTGGTATAGACTGCTGGCTTCTAATATTGTCCTGTGTGGTATTGCTGGCGAATTCACGCTAGGTTTCTTAGCAGTGGGGCTTCAGTGGGGTGTTCATGAACTCTTCTTTGCATGTGGGGCGCTGCAGGCATATTTACGCTAGTCTCCTCTGTCTTCTGGGGCGCTACTGACGTATATACGCCATTCTCCCAGTTGGTGTGTTTACACCAGTTTCTCCTAGGTCATCGCTGGCAATTTTTGAGGGTGAGTGGTACATGAGTTTAGAGTTAATGTTAAGGGGTGCAGTTGTCTGGTCTTCTCCATCGAGAAGGCTTGGTGAGGTTGACTGAAGTTGTGTATGAGGTTCAGCACAAGTTTGTGCATAATCTGAAGGGTCGTTTACCGCGACGATTTGCATGAATTGCTCTTGTTTAGCATTGTTCTTTTGGGCGTCTTATCCTGAGTTGACTGTCCTTTGGGGCAGCGGTTGCAACTGTTGAGGTTCAAATTGAAATGCAAAGTGAATTTGCGCCGGTTTAAATGTTATGATAGGACGAAAAGTTGTCTGATCTGTTATCTGGACCCTGCTAAGTGTACTCCAGCCGCCTGGACCTGGTCAGGTGATGTTTTGAATGATTAGCATCACATTTATCATTAAAGATTCATAACTGTAACTGTTGTCACTGTTCGAAGCTGCTGTTGAGACATTTTGCTTCAATATATGATGTAATTTGGTGAAGAGGAATAAGAACATATATAGTCTGAATTATAGAAAATGAAGGAAATAAATTTATCGTACAAAAACCTTCATAAAATATACAAGTCTCACCTCCATATCAAAGAATAAGAGAAAACGTATCTTTACTTTTGTGTAGAAGAAAACGGAGAGGCATCTAAAGCAGAAACATCAATACGCCACTGGGAGATAAGATACTTTGGCATTTGGATAATTTTTGATTATTCATACCTGTTAGCGTTATAGCATATAAATCATTATAATCTTTATATCATAATATATAAAACGCATAACTTACATAACAACTAGCACATATATGCGTCAGTATGGGTGTCTGAGTATGATTACCAATTGTACATTACATTCCCGTTGGCCCATTCCTTAATTCTGTATATCTAATTTTTCTAGAAAGCACATGTGTAGTAACCGTGAAAATGGCCTTAGACGTATCTTAAACATTCGACGGAGGTGTTTAAGGATTTCGGGTGATCTACAATCATTTCCTGAGAACACGTCAAGTTACAAACACCACCCGAAATCCTTAAACACCTCCATCGAGTGTTTAAGATACGTCTGAGACCATCACATTCGCTTCCATGGTTCCACTGGCTTCTATGTCCTCTTCCGGGTATCTAAAAATCTTACTTCCTCCATATTTTCTCCATTGAAATTCAGACACCAATTAACCTGTACCTCTGCATTGCTCAACCTAATAACATTGGTTTTATTCACATTTACTCTCAAATTCTTCCCTTCACACGCTCTCCCGAACTCAGTCACCAGCTTCTGCCGTGTCTCATTTGAATATGCCAGCAAAGTCATTGGCAACTTCCGATTGACACCACCTCCCAAGACAGCCTTACAGATTGTATTACTCGCCCCTTTCTATCCAAGACTCCTGTATTTACTTCTCTCTCCTCCCCATCCATAAACAGATTTATCAGCCAAGTTGACATCAACACCCCTACCGCAGACTAACCTTCACCTGGAACCACTCACTCTCCTCTTTAACTACTCGCACACAAGCCTAACTCTCTTGATAAAAACTTTTCATTGCTTCTATAGTAGCTTTTCTCCTACACCATACTAATATGACTTCCTATACATCATTCTCTATCAGCCGTATTATAAGCTTTCTCCAGCCCCATAAATGCCACATGTGAATCCTATTTCTCCTAGTTTTTCTCACACATAGTCTTTAAAGCAAACACCTAACCCACACGTCCTCTGTCACTCCTGAAACCACAATGTTCATTTCCATGCTAATGCTCTGTACACGCCTTCACCTTCTCAATCACCACATAAAATGTCATCAACGTACTGGCAGTGTACAGTCAGAAGGAACGACTGAGCATCTTAAGAACCTACAGAAGGCTATGGAGGAGACATCTGTCCTCAGATTCACTTATGAGTTGGGTGTGGACAACAAGATGCCCTTCCTTGATGTAGACATCCGGGCTCAAAATGGGGGAATACCAAACCAGAGTCACTGTAAGTCTACCACTTTGGGAAGGTGTTTGAACGCTGGGGAAGAGCGCACCCGAGAAATACAACTGAGCAGTATCAGAGTCGACCTAATAAGTCTTGCTTACAGGAACTGTTCATCATGGTATCTCTCCACCAAGAAATCACGAATCAGGCAAGTTTTAGTTGTGCTTTTTTTTCTGAGAGAGAGAGACAGGTGTATTCCTCCAAACTCGACCAGCTAATCATAGCCAACAACCTGGAACTATTCATCGTGTTTTGTAGAGAAGCCAGATGTCTCCTGCTTATCGCACAGACGAACGTATCCTGAAGGAGATGATAGACAGGAACATTACCAGCAACATCCCTGAAGATCGTCTAGGCATCTTCGTTTACTACAAGAACTGGGGAACTGGTGACCACAACACCCTCACACAGAGCAGTAACTCACTACAGTTTACCAATGTAGTCTACAAGTACTCCTGCCCGGCATGAAGGTTGTAAACTTCAATACAACGTAAACCACCTCGGTATGACTATACCACCAAGCCGACGTTTAACATTTCATCTTCAACACGGAGGCACTAAACTACAGATGCAACAACAACATGAATTTCAATCGTTCGTATCTTACTGAAAACAAGATGATACTGAAACATTGCCACGACCCTACAAGACTACAGATAACAGAACCAGTGTACATAAGAGAATATAATCTCTTCAGAAATCATCAAAGGACAGGGTAAGCAAAGACTGTACAATTATTTTCCACCGCTACCAGAAGCCACACCTACGTATGTGAACGGGAGCAACACATATCCTCATCCCTCCTGAATGAACGGTGATCATCTGTCTCATTCTACACCGAGGAAATTTTGATCTACAGTAACAGCGGCTATTTTGGATAATAATCAGTGTTGCCAAGCACAGTCATGCTTGATTCAGAAAAAAAAAAAAAAGAAAAGGAAAAAGAAAATGTCTATGAATTTGGTTTAAATTAGCTCTGTAGTTTCACAAAAGATTTTCCCATGAATTCTTAACAAGACAGGCCAAAGTTACATGAGAGGGAATAGTTACAAATTTCACGTAAAGTTACAAATTTCACGTAAAAAAATAAACGTATTTGACGTAAGACATTTCATGATCATACAGACGCAGTTCGGATGTGAGCCAGGTTGGTCTTAAAACGTTAAGTCATGTCTGCTGGAAGAAGTCTTTTCAATAACATCGGCCATCTTGGAAGGTGGTCAGGGTCGGGGGGGTTGCCGGACACGGTTTTAAAAAAAGAATGACCACCCCAGGCCTCGTTGTCGCCGAGTCTGGGACGAGAAGATTGGAATGTGAGGAAAGTTAACGGACGGATGACCACAACGAGGGGCGTCAAGTGATGGCCACATCTCACATGGCCTTTGATCGGCTCAGCTGAGAAGGTATAGCTAAAAGGGGGATTTTTGAGAGAAGGAATTCGAGTGTCTCGTTCTTATATTTCACTTTAAGAGGCATCCTAGATGACCAAACATATATCGAGACGTCCCATATATATATATATATATATATATATATATATATATATATATATATATATATATATATATATATATATATATATATATATACTCTTTTTTTTCCCCTCATGCTTTATTTTCGTTTCCCACGTTAGCGAGGTAGCGCTAGGAACAGACAAACATAGGCCGTATTCTCTAATATCCATTCACTAGCTGTTATGTGTAATGTACCGAAACCACAGCTCCGTATCCACAGCCAGGCCCCACAGACCTTTCCATGCTTCCCCCAGCTCCTTCACATGCCTTGGTTCAGTCAAGTGAGAGCACGTCAACCCACATTATTCGAATTCCCTCTATCAAGTGCACGCCTTTCACCCCACACCCTACCCCCTGCAAACTCAGGCCTCGATCACTCAAAATCTTTTTCACTCCACTTTTCCATTCCCAATTTAGTCTCCTGCTTCTCGTTGTTCACTCCCCTTCTGAAACATATATCCTCTTTTTCAACCCCTCCTTACTCACTCTCTCCATATGTCCAAACCATTTCAGTAAACGTTCTTCAACTCTTATTAACCACATTCTCTTTATCACCACACCCCTCTCTTATCGTTTTATTAACCAGTCGATCAAACCACCTCACACTACATACTGTCCTCAGCCATTTCATTTCCAACACCTCTGCCCTCCTCCACATATTCTAATATCCAACCCATGCCTCACATCCATATAAAATCGTTGGGACTACTATACCTTCAAATATACCCATTTTCGCCTTCCTAGATAAAAACCTCTTTCAACACATTTTTCAATGAAAACGCATACACATGAATAGATGTATAATACTTGTGAAAATGCGTATGGACTAGACGGCATCCATAATTGTGTTGTGAAGGAGTGTTCTTCTAAAGATGTGTCTGTGTTTGCTCGTCTACTACGCTGGTTTAAAAACTCAACCTTTCACTTCTAGGAAACTTGCATTCTTATAACCTATACCAGTGAAGGGCAACCGTTTTAACTATTCCAGCTATCGTCCTGTTGCTTTCACTTCCACTGTTTCCAAAGTGTGTGTATATCACTCCTCGGTTCCCATTCCTTCAATATTGATTCTCGCAGTCTTCCACCTGACCATCAATATGGCTTTCGCAAGGCAAGATCCACCATTGATATCCTTGTCATTAGCTTTGAGAGACTGGGAGACTCGTTCGCTGTAGCCTTTCATATATCAAAAGTCTTTCAAGGAGTTCCTTCCTCAAGACTTTTCACCCTCATATTCTTCTTTCACATCAACCTTCGTGTCTGGCTGATCCATTTCAGTCACTGTCGATGGATCAACTTTCTCCTACAGTTTCCCTCCTATCAACGATATCCTTTCTTCAACAGATAACTTTGAGGCATTCTTAAGCTAGGCACTCCACAATGGAGTCCCCCACTTACCCCACTCTCTCCATCCTCCCTTGTTTGGTCTGCGTCTTCGCTTGTCACGGCTTCCTCTATAAACTCAGACGTGGACAGATACAGCCTGATTAAGATTAATTCCTCTAAAATATATAATTTCTGCCCATCTCTCTTTCTAGAGCCCCTCACAACCTTCCGATCCGCATACCTGTTATCACCATAACATCTGACCTATCTTGGAAACCCCACATTACGCAAATGGCTAAGTCTGCGTCTAAGAGGATTTGGCCGTCATGATGCCTCCTTCTGCCCTAGAACTGCTAAGCTGTGGTATTCTCTTCCTTCTTGCGTCTTTCCTTCATGTAACTTTTCGTCCTCTCAGACTGAGGTGTACAAACGCTTGTGGAGACCTGGTTAATTTTTTTTTCTTTTCCTTTTGCATTTCCTTTCACCCGAGAGGCCTTGATTGGGGGGCATGTTAACTGCGCATGCCTTGGGTGAGGCATTTGTAAGCTTACATCTGAAGACATTCTGACTCTGCTAACTTGGTGGAGAGAGTTAAACCTGAAGCAATCTGACTCGCCAACTCTCCAAGTCTGACCTCGAAATTTACCCTGCTTGCCTTACGCCGCGGAGTTGGTTTATCGACCAATTCTCAGGAGGGGATGAACAGCTGGGTTGCTGTGGACCGATTGCTGAAACTAGACTTCGAACCCATGCGCTCGACCCAGGAGGGGGTCCGGGAATGCATTATGGTTAGGAAAGCAAACAAGCTACACCACGGTGGCGTGTTTTTGGTGTCTAATTCATATACCCCCCGGCAGACTGGGTGTGTGTATGTATTAGCTTATTTGAAGGAGAGTCACGGAGTCGAGTTAAACATTGTTAATCGTATGAATCGACGGATGACTGGAGACACGCCGAGTGCACTGAGGCTTCGAGGGAACCAAGGGTGTGTCATTTGTATAGTTGTCGAAATCTCTGATTTGTCTTTAGTTTGTATCTCGTTATCTTCGAGTCTCTGCCATATATTTTAGACTGCGTCTCTTAGGTACAAATCAACTGGTTTAATATCTAGTTGTTTATGTTTTTTACACTGTTTTCAGTGTTGGGGTCTTTTTCATTAATCCACTGTAACTTCGGCAGGGGTGATTTGGATTGGAAGCGAGGAACGCTGGTACAGGTGAGTAAGCTAAGACAGGTATTATCATGGCCTTGACCAAGTGTAATATGTGGCTCCTCTGCAAGGTACTAGAATCCTTATGGACCGGTCAAGGCCGCTTTTCTCTGTGCGAATCTGTTGTTGATAAGATTATCATTGCCCTTGATGTGAGTGTGTGTGACTCAGGAGTCTGCAGCTCTTCTTATGTGCTATCGTGTTACCTTCTGTGGTTACGTCGTTGGGTTTTATTCTTGATGTTCGTTCTTATCTTCCAGTCCTTTTCGAATTGGTTTAGTCTCGTTGCATTTGACTGTACTAATCGAGTATGTTCTGCGAGTGAGTTGATCTAGGCTACTGTTCGAGTGGCTTCATCGGCACAGATGTCCATGCTCATGGCACCAACTGGCTGGGGAACGTCGCCTGTGTAAGTTATGAATAGTGTTGGTGACACGACGCTACCATAGGGTATCCTACTCAAGTGAGGAGACGTGGGCGACGTTGCAGAGTTGATGATGATTTCTGCGGTGCGTTAGTTCAGAAAGTTACACAGAATTCTCCCTCTGATCTCTCAGGCACGCCTAACTGTAGTAATTTATTTTGTAGGCCGTTTGAACAACTACAATTTATTCCTTTTCCTCCAGAGATAACGATTTATTTTTCTGCCGAAGTTGCGACGACTGAGGTGGTGTTTTTGCCCCTTCGGAAGCCGCAGTGATTAGGGATATGGAGGTTATTGTTGTTTTCAAGGTGTCCTTTTTAACCTTAGGTTCATGATCCTTTCAAAAAGTTTTCTTGGGATTCCGAGGAAGGAAATGTGGAGGTAGTTCTTTGGGTATGCTTCTAGCATTCCTGGTTTTGGTATCAGTGTTACTCTGGCTTCTTTGAAACCTTCGGGGGGAAGTATCCTGTGCTTAGCATAGCATTGTTCATGTTGAGAAGACTGAAGTCCTTTCGGAGTTAGCATGTTGATTTGCCTCTTAACTATTTCATTTTTTTCCCGAGGCTGAGTTTTTGGTTTTGTAGATGGCTATACGAAGGTCCGGCAACTCAAATGCCATTGATAAGCAGTAGTTAAGAGTTGGTGTGGGATGGTTCTTTCTCTGCTCCGAGTCAGTCACTCGATTTCTTTTTCATGATCTTGCTCATATTTTCCGTTTTCTTCACGGGTAATCTTGATCGCCGTTTTCCACATGTTCATGAGTTATGTTGCCATACTTTCATCATCAGTTTTGTTATTGTTAACTCTCAGATATTCAAACTGGGAGTTGCCTTGCAAGCGTCTGACTCGTTGCCAAAATGCTTTCGGTTCACCGTATTTCTGAGCTGAGTATTCTCCCAGTGCAGGTTAAGTTGCTTTCTTGTTCCTCCGCCTCCCTCATATCCCGTCCACCCTCCGCCACACCTGACCCGCTCTGTTCCTCACCCCATGTACTCTAAGGTTGCTCACAAACACACCGTACACTGTGTCGCTTCTTGTGATCACTGCGTCATACGGCTGGCTTCGCGTGTCGACGTTCTACTCGCACTTGTTTCACGATGTAGATTATTTGTGGATTACAGTGTTGTAAAGGATCCGCCAGTGCTACTGGGGCGTGTGGTAGGGGTGGGTTTCCCCACAGTGGTGCCCAGGGAATGTGTGGAGTAAGTGGATCTTTCTTGCAGTGGTGGCCAGGATTTGTGGAACGCGTATGGTTTTCTTGCAGTGGTGACTAGGCTAAGAGTGCAACACGTACGGGTTTCTTGCAACAGTAGCTTGGCTGTGAGTGGGACGCTCGAGTTCTTGGTTGTGAGTGGAGGCTGAGGGGTGACTGTAGGTCTCTGTGATCTCTCCTGTGTCATGCCTGCGTCGCAGTATGTTGGAGTCTGGGATGAATGTGGTATAATCGACACACTGCTTGATAAGCTCAGTTGCAGGCATGTACAGTGCCATTTCATACATACATATTTCGACTTTGAAGATATACATGCTATCCCGTTTTGATATAAAAATGAGCTAATGTAGACATACTTCAGTCTGATTTGAATCTATGCCGTTCACCTTTCCTAGATAACGACTATCGACTCAACTGATCTATTTTACCTGTTTATATACTGTTTATCATAGCTTCTCAGGAGCAGGCACTGCGCAATAGATTCTCTGGTTCCCAGCGTCTCCGAGGAGGTGGCCTACAAAGGATCTTGCCTTGGGTTTTGGAATCTATTCTCCATAAAGTGTCATTGTCAGTGGGGGTTAGTGTGAGACCCGCAGCCTCCCAGCAGGAATAATCATGGGTAAGAGAGAATAAGGTACGTGAGGCGGAAATATGACGATGGTGAGAAATGCAGCTATTGTCTTTACGAAAGGAATATCTGATTTGTCGGGTAAATTAAAGTTGAGCGAACAGTTAAAGAATGATATTTGGAATTGGGTGTCAGATGCATGAGTGGTCTAGTTAGAATACCACAAAGGTCATGCGGAAGATGTCATCTATTTGAAAGATGAGAGGTTTGAAAAAATGAGTTAACAATGACGTACAATGTACAGATAACAGAAGATCGTGAGGAGTGTAGCATATGCTTATGGTAATGACGGTGAGGAGGAGGAGGTTAATGATGACATCTGGACAGAATTCAGAGTGGTACCTGAGTAGAAGATGTAAGGACAAAGATGATAATGACAGGCGACATGAAAGGATCATCAGGTGAAAGAAATGCCATTTTATTGTATGTACCAAATAAACGCGATGGAGTACGCCCGTCAGTGGGTTTAAATGTTTTGAATACAGACTTAGAACATTAAGATACACACATATATACTTTATATAGCGAGAGATGACATACAGAAGAGAGAAGAATAGCTTGTTTCTTTAAACATGACAGGTTTCATGCAAGGAGTAGAACTGAGTGTCTTTTGTCACCTGTGTTGGTATTGTTTACATCTGTACCAAGACGTAGATGTTCAGAGGATAAGAACATAAAACAAGAAAGTAAGAAATAGCTGAGAAGTTATGGAGGCGAGTGGAAAGTAAATTTCCTTGTCAAGTCGATAAGAAATTGGTTAATGTCAATATCGCAAAATGACGTGCTGTGGAGGCACCAGAAGAAAGCAGTGATAGAAGCAGCTCTCTGAATACATGTGGGAGAGTGTGGGAAGACAGGAACCTGGAGTGGAGAGCAAGATGGCTCATGAATAGAGATAAAGACGTCGAATGTTTTCAGGAAGTAGTCAGGAACAAAGAACAAAGAGAGATTAAACCAAGAACAAGAAAAGAACAATCTATCTTTGACGAAAAGAGATTCTCTGAAAATCAAGGAAAAATATGATAAATGAAGACCTAAGAAAGACCTAAGAAATAATAATAACGGAGTTTAAACAAGACATGAGAGACGGAGGGAGCTAAACTAATGTGCTAAAGAGGTTCGCCTGAACATGAAGGATGGTACATGTGGATGGTGGCGACACTTGGGAGTTCACAGTGAGCGTAACATTATTTCAAGGGATTGACGGGAACGACTGCGCAAAGCTATGTGTATATGTATAGTGGCGTTAGACATTAGGGAAGGGGCAGATGTTTTGGGAAAGTAAAACTGGAGGGGAGGATTTCCAGCCCCTCCGCTCTCTCTCTCTCTCTCTCTCTCTCTCTCTCTCTCTCCCTTTTGAGTTGCCTTCTACGACACGCAGGGATTGCGTGGGAAGTATTCTTTCTTCCCTATCCCCAGGGACAGTATACATATTCACACGAATATAATGCATATGATCTCACCCTTTCGTAGAACACACAATACCCTCCAACAGCCAGGATTCGATCCTCTCAATTTATATGATCAACTCCAAATGATCAGATCTGGCCGATATATCAAATGATCAATTGATTTAATTAATCAGCTGTTTTCAGCTGATCAGGTGTTTGAGATAATCACCTGCTTTTTAGTTGACAACACTCTGAGTTAATCAGCTGTTTTCGTTGATCTGGTGCCATATGCTTTGCTCTTTTCATATGTCCTGCTGTGTAGAAAATGAATTTTTCAGTTGTGATAACTTTCCCAGTCACTTTGGATGGGTAACTATGCGATGGACTTTTGTTATTAGTTATCTGTTGTTTTTGTAGATCCGTTTTAGCTGATGTGCTTTAAATCATCAGCTGGTTTATCTCATCTACTGTTTCAGATGATCTGTCTTAACTGATCTATTGTTCTAATGCTTTGGCTGTCATGCTATTTGGGCTGATTTGCTACGGTCAAACACAGATATATTTGCACGTGAAAACAAACGTAACACGAAAACATGTCATACGCACACACACACACACACACAAAACAAACAAACACAGCTATGTGCTCACATATAAGCCAACCAACAAACATAGACGTTAAAGCACAAATACACACTCGCACACGCAAACGCACCAACCTATTGACACACGAACAAATAAATACACAAGCACAAACATACAAACAGGAACACATTAAGAACAGAACACACACACACACACACACACACAATCTGGAGGTGAGAAGTGAATGGTACAGGATAACTACGTGTTGGAGGACAGAGGTGAGGAAAGTGGGGGAAAGCGGCGAGAGAGAGAGAGAGAGAGAGAGAGAGAGAGAGAGAGAGAGAGAGAGAGAGAGAGAGAGAGAGAGAGAGAGAGAGAGGTCTGCCCTATTATCTCTTGCTGAGAAGAATTCTCGTGGAATGCAAATATAACATAGCATTTTTTCCTCCAGCGACTCGCTCGTGGACCATAAATTCCGCGGGCATTGCGCGGAGGGTGATAACGAGCAGCGTAAATTCCCAGCATTTTTCGCTACTTTCACGTCCTGTTTGGTATGTGTGTGTGTGTGTGTGGGGGGGGGGGGGGCTAATCCTGCTGGCTGTGTGCAGTCCTTTGTTCACTGCTCACTCACACCTTGAAAAGAAACCTTGTAAATTTCACTGTCGTCTCAAACACCATCATCACTGAGTTACATCAGCTGTAATTGCGACAATACCACCAAGCCTTTTAAAAGGAGCATAATTGTAGAATTCACATGTCTTCAAACAAGGGCCACATAAAAGGAGTGTAGAATTCAAAATTTACCCTCAAACAAGGGCCACATGCGGAGTGAGAGTACTTGTGGTCTTAGAATCATCCTTAACACCAGAATAAAGTGCTCAGGATTTTTGAGTGGGTGGATGAAGCAGCTTGACGTCGACTGCTTTAATTAATAGTCCTGGCAGTTAATAGGACTCAAGCTTAAACAGGACTCAAGCTTAAACAGGACTCAAGCTTAAACAGGACTCAAGCTTAAACAGGACTCAAGCTTAAACAGTCAATCGTCGTATTTCTGTCTTGCATCACGTGAAAACATCTTTGCCATTACCGTTCATTTGTTCTGTCTTGCATCACGTGAAAACATATTTACCCATTACCGTTCATTTGTTCTGTCTTGCATCACGTGAAAACATATTTACCCATTACCATTCATTTGTTCTGTCTTGCATCACGTGAAAACATCTTTACCCATTACCGTTCATTTGTTCTGTCTTGCATCACGTGAAAACATCTTTACCCATTACCGTTCATTTGTTCTGTCTTGCATCACGTGAAAACATATTTACCCATTACCGTTCATTTGTTCTGTCTTGCATCAGTTACCAATTTCAGGAAAGGATGATGTATAAGGCCTGGCCTGAGTAAGACTGCATACTAAATGGGATCACATATTGGTAGATATATATCCTGAACATGTGTTAGTAGGGTTCTGCTCTTGTGAGGTTTACGGCCAAATGGGGTTTCATCCTGTGAGCTTTAGATACGAATTGGATTATAATGCAAGGGTTGATCTTTGTAGAGGTCATTCCTTGTGGGGGCTGATGTCCCGGAAGGATTTTTATTGCACTAGTATCGTGTCCTACTTAGGGTGTATTGAAAATGAATTTCCTTTTTTAACAAGGAAAGAATGTGTGTGTGTGTGTGTGTGTGTGTGTGTGTGTGTGTGTGTGTGTGTGTGATTCCTATGTCTAAGCCAGATACCCATTTATCGACTCCATACAAGGATGGATCAATCCTTCGTGTAAACGTAACATCTATTTGTAAAAAAAAAAGAAATTTCGACATCTAAAAAAAACTCCCAGTTTCTCAGAGGCAGACTTAGCTATTTCCCTAATGTGGAGTTTCCCCAGATAGAGTGGATGTTACACTACTACCAAGTTTGTTCCTTGAGTCTGGGCCTTGGAGGCTCCAGACTTAACCAGATTTCTCGTCCATCCCACTGAGATATCCTGTCCAAGTCTGAGTTTATAAAGGAAGTTGTGTCGAAACGAGATGCAGATCGAGTGAGAGAAGTATAGCAGAACTGAAGGATGTGAAGGAATGCATTGTTGAGTCGTCAGCATATGAGTGCATTTGGATATTTGTAGAAGAATGGAAATGGTTGATTAAAAAGAGAAAAAGAGTAGGAGACAGGGCTGAACCTCGAGGGACACCACTCTTAATGGAGAAAGGGGATGAGGTTGATCCATCAACAACCATGGATATATGCCGGCCAGAGAGGAAGCTTAGATATGAGGAAGTAAAGTGAGGGAGGGAGGCCAAAAAAGGGGAGCTTACAGATGAGATCCTGATGTCCCATTCTGTCAAAAGCTTTGGATATGTCAAGGGCAACTACAGAGGATTCCCCAGAATCTTTCAGGAATGATGACAGATATTAGTAAGACAGGAAAGAGTATCACCAGTGGATCTCACCTTAAGGAAGCCATACTGGTGATCAGAGAGGAGAATGTGAGATTCAAGATGTCTGAGGATATGGGAGAGAAGTATGGATTCAAAGACTTTGGAAATGGTAGATGTCAAATTAACAGGACATAGTTAGAGGGGCCAGAACGGTCACCCTTAGGGATGGGATGTATCAACGCATGCTTTCAAGAAAAAGGAAAAGCTGTGTTTTTAAAACAGAAGCTGAAAAGACGAGCAAGCGCAGGTACGTGTTCAAAGGCACACCCAGCACACGGAGATGGATGCCATCAGGAACACAAGCTTTGTTTGTGTCCAGTGCAAGAAGCGCTTTTCGGACACTTCAAAAAGAGATTGCGGGGAGGGGCATAGGATTAGTAGAGTAGCATCAGGGGCGAAGGAATGGTAGAATCATCCAAAGTAAACTTAAAGGAGAGATGGGAGCTATAGAGAACCGTCAGAACGGAAAAATGAAGGAAAAGTAAAGCGCCAGAAGTTGTCGGCGATGCCCTTAGCCAAAGAGGTTATAACCCTTAATCTAAACAAATGAACACTATGCCTCATGGATAACGTACTTGCAATCATCACGGTGTGTGATAGATTGGGCGGCGGTACAAATCCAGCAAATTCTCGAGAAAAGAGACCAGGTTCTTACCCATAATAAACGGAAAGAGAAGCAACATAACGGAGTAAGGCAAGTGGATCAAGCTCAGAGGTCAGATGGTAGAAAGATTAGATTTGGATGAGTCTGATTGCTTTAGACTTTACTGTCTCAAGTCAGGATGCAGAGTTAGAGCCATCCCAGATATGACAGCAGCACAAGGATGAATCAATTTTTTTTTGTATAATCGAAACAAGTTCAATACGCTTCAGGATTATTCCAGTGTTTTAATCCCTAATCTCAAAAGTCTTTGGGATTCGAAATATACGCACGCGAATTATCTAGCTCCCGTTTAGTATCACCCGAAAGTACATATTTATGGATTATATACTTCCTCTCATCAAGAACTTATTTCCATATCGTCCCGGAATCTTAAGAAAGAAGAGTTTGAGATCGAATCTTTCTCCAGCTCCCCCGTTTTCTCTCCTGAACCCTTGGTTGGTTAGGTCTTGAGGAAACCCAAGACTCTGTCGTCCAGGGGTATGAAGGCCGCGCTCCCCACAGGAGCCTCATAGGGCTTCCCCTGATGCTTGGCGAGGACAGGAATCACAACCCAGATACTCGACCCTAACGGACGACGTAGGAAAGGCGAAGTTCCCGTGACACAGTCGGCCGTGGGCGGTTTCTGAAGACGTCTCGATGTATATTTAGACTTTAAGAACAGTGACGAGCTGTGACAAGCCAGTGAGGTGGGCGACGTGGAGAGCCCCGTGGCTTACACAGGTATGTACGTGCGGTGGACAGCCACTTGCCACAAGGGCGAGGTGGCGCGTGTACAGTCACGTGGCACGGGAAACAATGTCCAGTCACAAGATGACGTGTACAGTCGCGTGACGTACACAAGAAGGGGTTGCACACAAGGTAGTTCGCATGACTAGGTAGCATACTTCAAATTGGTACACAGAACAGAGGGGTGCACACAACAAGGTGGTATACCACTAAATGGCACACATAACCAGGGGTAGATACTTCTCAAAGGCTCTGGTCATACAAAGTGCTACTCGAGGTTAGAGGTCAGGTCATTAATGAAACACAAAGCTAAAGAAGTGGAGATGACAATGAATAAAGGAAGATTGTATAATAATACTCTAATTTCTTGAGGTAGAAAATTATCTTTTAAGAAGGATCAAAATGTATCTCAAGAATTATAAGAACATGATAAGTTCCAAAGTTCTAATTGAGTTCCACACCTGAGATGTCACTAGCCACACACTCAATTATTCGTTGCACCGGCTTGTGAGTACTGCAAGGTATAGGCAAAGGAGGAGGCAAGCAAACGAGCAGCCAGTTTTGTTTAGAGCAGAAGCCGAAGTAGTATCTATCGTGGAGGGAAAAGAGAAGAATATGTACTTCGTAGGAAGAGTAAACCAAATTTTGAGATCAGATTGGAAAAGATGGTAAGTCGGACTGCTGAGAAATCAAATCAGTCAAGTAATTTTGTAGAATCAGAAACGTCCCAGACGCGACAACAGTACTAGACACAATGACGAATCAATCTATTGTATATAATCACATTTGGCTATTCAGATGAGGAGAACCTTCGGTGTCTAAAGAGATGACTCCTAGTTTATTAAAGGCAGACTTTGGTCGATTGTGTAAATAAAGGTTTCGAAGGTTGGTTAGACTTCACGAAGATGCTACGTGTATTTAGTGTCGAGATTTAGAATTTAAGGATATCGAAGTAAATTATGCTTTAGAAGCATTAAGTGGAATTCTCTGCCTCCTATTGTCTTTCCCTCTTCCTTAATTTTTCCTTTCAGTGTCAGGTCTACAAACACCGGCAGATCCCAGATAAAATTCTACATTATTTATAACATTTATTTTTCTATCCGAGATGGCCGTGACTGGGCATGTTTTGCTTCTGCTATAACATCGAGGTTACGTTTCTCCCACTGAGAAATCCTACTTACATCTGAGTTAGTGGAAGTGCTTGTAATGAGGTAGGACGCAAGTTAGTGAGAGTAAGTGGAGGGGATTTCAAAGAAGTTGGCAGTAAGGAAGCTTCGTGATGAAAGATCACTGATGAAAAGGAGGAAGAGAGAAGGAGATAGAATACTATCCCAAGAGACACCAATGCTGATACAGGAAAGAACAGACGTTGATCCATCAACAATCATAGAAACGGACCGACAAGAGAAATCTGGATATGAGAGTAGAATGAGGTAGGAAAGCCAAAAGGCCAATGTATGTAGATCGGACATCAGTGCCACAGTATATCAAAATCTTTCGAGATATGAAGTGAAGCAAAACAGGAGATTCCCAAACATCTCTAAAAGAGGCTAGTCACTAGTAATGCGTGAAAGGATATCGCTAAGGATGTCGGTCTAGGAAAACCATACCTATGATCGTAAAGAAGACTGCGAGATTCAATAGCTTAAGATAAGAGTTTAGGAGAGATTCAAAGATCTGAAAATAAATGAAGGCAGAACAATAGCGGGGAAGTTGGTTAAGCAGAGTAAAACAGTCGAGGAGGCACGGGCGAAGTCTCATAAGCATCGATATTTCAGGTTCTTGGAAATGCCATCTGGGCCATGTGCAGCGCTTCTGTCCAACGAAGTTCTTGGACTGCAAAGAAAAAGAACAGTACGGACGGGCATAGGATTAGTGAGTGATGCCAAAAGGGGATGGGACAATGTTAGTGTCACCTAAAACGGAATTGGAGAAAACAGATACATAAGTACCTTTTTTAGTGGGGTGGACAGCAAAAGCGTTGCCAGAGTGAGAGGGAGGTAAAGAGTACCCAGCAGTCATCAGAGACACATCTGGACGAAGACCAAAAAGACGTATCCAGGAAGGAGGAAGAAGGGATGCGACGTTGCCTTTGGATAAAGGAGAACTTTGCACAGCAAGGATTTCATGTGGAAATGAAAATTGAACGTAAATCGAAAAATGGACATTTTTCTTTCCTGGTTCGATACGCCAGCTTCTTTGCCTGAATGGCCTATAAAATGAGTTTCAACCATACATCGAGAGAACATATATCCATAGAAGTCATATAAACGCCTTCCATGGCATAGATGATAACCCTTGCTATACTATCAATAGAAACAGAGGGGTCGTTCAGGTGGAGGTAATAGTCTTTTCCAGGAAGATCAAGAGCTATCAAAGTGCGTTGGTGTGGGTGCGGTTAGTTACGAAGGGTGTATAAGAACCAGCCAACTTGGTGTGGTAGTGACATGGCAAGGGAGATACTGCGTAGCCGCAGCACGGAAGTAGAAGCAAAGGACAAAACCAGGGTGTTTGAAGGAGGGTTTGTGTTGATCTGGAACGTGGGATAAAGTGGTTGACGATTTACTCCAGGTCATGTTTGGAATGACACACCACAATAACTAGATGGCTTGATGCAACTCCCCCAGGTGGGAGTACATATCTAGAAAGTGTACATAACTAAAGGATCCATATATGTAGCTGGTGCATACAGTTAATTAGGATGTGGATAAAAGAAGACAGTGTACACAGGTAAGAGTAGTCCACCGTGACAGTGGTCCACATCACATATTGAAAGCAAGATTGTGCACATATATAGATGTTACACATGATTAACTGGCGCACTTCACTTGGTGTATACCAGATGGTCCATGTGGGCTATCTAGTACAAGTTTATGTGGCTTATGGAATAAGATGGTGCAAGCATAATCAGATAGTGCACAAACTTGTTTTTTACTAGGTAGTGCACACAACTTCCTAGTGCACAAACGTCGTGGTATACATAAATTGCTTTACATAACATGGCGCACGGAATTATGTTGCACGTACATAATGATGGTAGACACAAATGGATGGCATATGTAGCGAGGTGGTCCGCAGAACTGAGCGGTGGACACTACGCAGTCCACATTAGCAAATGATGATGTACGCAGGTAATGCAGTTCACACAGCGTGTACGTTCACATTACTCGTGATTTACGTCATTTTGTGGTGCACTCGGCTTATGAGCGTGCACAGCTAGTTGGTGTACACAAGATGGTGAAAAAAGTGTTCACATGTTACCAGTCTCTCTCCCTCTCCTTGCCTGAAACAAGGAGTGAGGAGCGACGCATGTTGTACTCTGTGCAGGTTGGCGGGGTGGTTTTTCTAAGGTTTCTAATCACCAAATGACAGTGCTTCTACCGCCACGAATACGAGTTCTCCAAAATACCATCTTCCGGGTTAAACAAGAGATAGTTATCTCAAGCTTGATATGTCATAATACGACAATCTGATCTCTGTCAAGGAGTTTGCGACAGTGGCAGTTTACAAAACAATGCGAGAAAGTTTCCGAACTACTGAGATGAAATAAGAGGTCACTGCTCTCAAAAAAGGAATAAAACAAAAAACGTTTTTGACAAGCGTGCATAAACGTGTTTTTACTTCAATTATTTGTTGTAACAGTAAATGAATTATAGTAGTCTTTCTATGGAATGTTTTTCTTACTTTTGGCCTCCTCCTCACTTGAGGATATATTATAAATTATGTTTTAATAGCTACAAGACCCACAACTCTGAGGCTCCGAATACCATAGCTGTAAAACCCCATACCTCCGGACAGTAAATATGTACGTGTACGTTTTTAGATGACTCTGTCCTCTCCTTTGGTTGTCTGCTCAGGTCCCACATAACTGTTTGTGAAGTGGAATGAGAAAACAGTGTAAATCATTAACATTTTATTGCATAAATTAATCATTTCATCAAGTTAAATGGCCACACCACAGGGAGTAACAAAAGATGGTTTGGAATTGGACCTCAATCCTCAGTAAAGCGTCGACTCTACCACAAAGTAGAAGGAAGATTTGGGCATAGAAAGCTTATTGAAACCTAAGAGTTTAAACAGTGTTCGAGAGAAGTACTTAGGGAAAAGAGGGTTGGCCAGCGGTCAACAAACGGTAGTTAAGGTATGGCTCCCATTGACGAGGGATGTCATCAGGCGTCACAAAGAGCGAAAGAGAACGTCGTCGTAGGTATTAAAAAGACGAGTGATGGTTCAGCTGACATCAAATACTGCTTTAACAGGTCAAACCACACATGTAAGTCGTCTCTGGCTGCTGCATATGTCAAACGGTTTTCGACAAATAAAAAACGTGTACAAAGAGCATTCTAAAATCTCTTAAAGAAAAGGGACACTCACTTGTTTAACGTCTATATACGAGCTACGAGTAGATGAGTAATATCGTCTGAACTCATTACCAAACATTATGAATGATATTCTCTTTGCAAAAAACACAGGAAGTACACGAAGGGAGAGAGAGAGAGAGAGAGAGAGAGAGAGAGAGAGAGAGAGAGAGAGAGAGAGAGAGAGAGAGAGAGAGAGAGAGAGAATCCTGTTATCCGTTCGAAGCTGGTTGACACATGCATCTAAGAGAACTGTTAAATGCACTATAGATATTTTTGTAACTGGGGTTTCCTTGGTCTGCAAAATACACGTGAATGTAAAGTGTTTTCGAACTGAAACTATGACACAGTGACGTGTCAGAGAGATACGAGTTACAGACACTAGGGTAGTCGGTGCACGACCAAACATGTGGGGCAGCCAGGTATGAAACACCATCACCTCACAACTGGGACGATCTCAGTATTTTGGTCGGGGCAACAGCGTGAGGTTCACAAGCTATGAAGCCTTATATAATACTATGTAATACTTGATCAGTGATTCGTGGTTTTTTGGCTCACAATTCTTACACTCAAAAGTAATTCTCAACTATTTGTACATTATAAGCGGGAACCTTTGTACCTTTATAATAATTCTACTTTTGTGCATTAGGTCTGCTTATCACAAAATTCGAAGGAATTCCATGACCTTCAATGAAACAATATCAAGTTTCTGAAACATCACTCCAAATGCATCAACTCCATCACTTCTTTTGATATAGTTTTACAATATAAAGTCCACGGTACGTCTGGCAGCCACCTTTAAAGCTCCATTTGGATTACTGCCGCACTACATACCATGTGATTTTGTTGTCGCGGTTTAAAGTAGTGCCGTTGTAATATAAAATCAGCTATACACTTCTTATCGATTAATTTATTTTTTCTCGACAGTTCATATAAATACGTATAGATGAAAGTTACTGATTGGTTGAGGAAGGCTTTTGATTGGCTTTTTCTTTTAGTTTCTGACACCAGAGGGACCACGACAGTCAGGGATCTGTGGGAGGAGGCTGTTGTGGATAATGTGGATAGCGGTCGTACGGAGGAGGGATGTAAGGATACGGGTATGGGTAGTGGGTTGGATATGGCGGGTAGCCTGTTGGTCTGGGTGGGGAGGGAGCGATGCGGTTGCGGGTAGGGGGATGTGGCACGGAGTAAAAGTAGGACACCAGGATGTAAACTATCAAAGTCATGAGCACTGCCGTCAGGATGCACACTAGGGAGGGCCACACCTCTGCCACGTACACTGATTGCACTTGGTTAGTCTTCCTGTCTTCTTCGCCTAGGCTAAGAGACAGCCAGTTAGGTTTCGGGTAAGGAGTTACGTTGTTTTCTTCAGTTTCCTCTGGAGATCTGTGCTCGTACACAAGCGGCCGACGTTCCGCTTGCGACTCAGTCATGGCTGAGGAGCAAACCGAGGGTCTCGGCGATGCAGGAGGAACTAAGGAACAAGGAAAGTCTAATGCATCGGCGTCAGCTATGGCTGGCATCGAGTGGGAGTTCCTTGGGGGTCGAGTCTTGTTAGAGCGAGGTAGCGAAGAAGACTCGTAGTTGTCGAGACGTGTGTGTGGGCGAGCCAGCGTCAAACTTTTCGGCGCAAGAGTCTGAGTCCGACCCGCTGGTGAGTGGCTTCTCGAGGTTGTAGGTGACACGCTGGAGCCTCGCCGTTTTTGAGGAAGCTCTAGCGAGTTTGTCATGAAGGATTCACGCCTCGACGGTGGGAGGTTGGGTAGCGGGGGTCCTGGAGGTCCAGGGGGTCCCTGTGGCAAAGGTGGTCCTGAATACGGAGAGTAACTGCGGTCACAGCTGAGTTTGCGGCTGTTGACGGTGACGCAGACAGGCGCTGGTGTCGGGTAGTCATTCATCACCACGATGGGGTGGTCTTTATGTTGCTGCGGCTCTACAGAGTCCGAAGCTTTTCGTCTGGGGCCGGAACCCCTCGTACCGCCAGCACCCATATAGGAAGTATAGTATGAAGCGGAATTCTGGAACGTAATGAGAATTGATGGTCTGGTGTCTGGCGACTCCGATATTTCAGGTTCTTGGAAATCCTGCACCACGTCTAGGGAAGAGTTCCTGTACAGAAGTGAGTCCACATTGTCTTCCATTTCCTTCTCCAGTGAGTGGGCTTTGGTGTATCCACACCAGGTGGATCGCGTGGGCGGTGGACGCCTCATGTAGGAGATACCGTTGATCCAGTTCTCTCCATCATCGTCCTCAAGCTGCTTGCCATGACCGTTTCCCCCAACAGTTCTTCCGCGTTCTTCTCTCTCAAGTCTCGTTTCGGGATGAAACATAAGAGCTCACTGAAAAGTTATATCTCACTTTCCTCCACCACCTGACCATATAAAATAACAGCACTGAACCAGAAGCTTTTAGGTAAACTAGCCCAAAAACCGTCAGTAGTCACGGAAGCAAAAAAAAACACCGGAAGTGGAGTGCTAAGTGGAGAGCAGAGCGTCCTAATGTTACCAGATCGGTGATGAATAGGTAACTGAGAACGCCGAGCGCGTCTAACTCCTCCCTCAGTCGTTTACCGTTGACGCGTCACTACCATTTTGTCTGACGGTATCGTACTTCTCGATGTCACTTGTTTATTGGAGGTCTTGAGCTATATTACACACGTGAGATGTAGCACGATATACCCTAGACTCCACTAGAGACCTTTGATGATTTAAACAGAATATATATACGAGACAAAAATATGGTAACATACGGCAAGCCAACTCGAGAAGACCTAGGTAAGTTTTCCGATGAAAGCACTCAGATCTTCTCGAAAAGTATCGTTCACAATTTCAAGTGCCTAGAGCAAAAGCTTTGTTATTGGACGATATGTAATGGATCCCTCAAGAGAGAGTGAAAGAAAAAAAAAATATGCGATCCGTTATGTTGATGCTGCCTCTGTTTTAAGAAGGTTCGATCATATTCTATTCACCGATATGACATTAAAAATGATTTTCGATTTCACTTACAATACAGTATTGCTAACTGCCCGTTTCTCGAAAACAACTCGATCTGCCTGTACACCAAGGGTAATGTGATTACTTTCACACTGAAAGACTGAGCTAACTAAACCACTGTTCTACACACTATGAATCTCCAACTTGGCGAACAATACATAGGTTAGATTCGATCTCGGATGTGCTCACGAGCCAGAGGACGATGAAGAGTGTTGGACACATGTCATCTCCGAGCAAATGAAGGCGACTATAGTAAATGTATGATACATACGCTCGATTTCGATCGTTACAAAATCGATATTCAGTCATAAAAATATTACCACTATAGTCGGATGAGAATTCACAAAAGTTGTTGTACATTCGCTACGGGTTTTGCTATACGACAACCATGTTATGGTACTGTTGCTACGATGGCTTCGAATTCGTTATAACGGTTACAAAAATTGGAGGAGAGTCGTCCTATGAGCCACAGATTTGCTGTGATTGACGCAAATTCATTACCGACGCAGCTGATTCGCAGTGTAATGCTCCACAGCCATGACAGCAGCCAAGACTTGGTTGCAGACGGTATGAATTACGAATCCATTGTAAATGTTGCATCATGTCGTAAACGGACAGTACTTTTATCAATTCTTGAAAAAGAAAAATCCTAAAACATTTAAGAATTATGTTTACCTTGACTGAACTTTTCACATGTAAAGAAAAAAAAAAGGGATGTACATATATCAACCTGCTTGTCGTTACTCTGCGAGTGAAGCGTCACCCTTCTCTAGGCTGAGGGCATCGGAGTGCAGTCTCGTTGAGGACTTTCATACTCTGAGGGAATACACCATTTACCTGCCACTGATTGTAGCGCAACATTAAAGCTGCAGGAGCCCTTGGAGAAGGAGTCCTAAGGTTGAATGATGATAATGAAAATAATACCAATAATAAGAGCAATAACAATAATGATAATACCATTGAGAATAATGATAATGATAATAACATTAATAATAATAATAATAATAATAATAATAATAATAATAATAATAATAATGATAATAATAATAAGAGTAAATGTGAATAAGAGCAAGGTTATTAGGTACAGTAGGGTTGAGGGTCAAGTCAATTGGGAGGTGAGTTTGAATGGAGAAAAACTGGAGAAAGTAAAGTGTTTTAGATATCTGGGAGTGGATCTGGCAGCGGATGGAACCATGGAAGCGGAAGTGGATCACAGGATGGGGGAGGGGGCGAAAATTCTGGGAGCCTTGAAGAATGTGTGGAAGTCGAGAACATTATCTCGGAAAGCAAAAATGGGTATGTTTGAAGGAATAGTGGTTCCAACAATGTTGTATGGTTGCGAGGCGTGGGCTATGGATAGAGTAGTGCGCAGGAGGATGGATGTGTTGGAAATGAGATGTTTGAGGACAATGTGTGGTGTGAGGTGGTTTGATCGAGTAAGTAACGTAAGGGTAAGAGAGATGTGTGGAAATAAAAAGAGCGTGGTTGAGAGAGCAGAAGAGGGTGTTTTGAAATGGTTTGGGCACATGGAGAGAATGAGTGAGGAAAGATTGACCAAGAGGATATATGTGTCGGAGGTGGAGGGAACGAGGAGAAGAGGGAGACCAAATTGGAGGTGGAAAGATGGAGTGAAAAAGATTTTGTGTGATCGGGGCCTGAACATGCAGGAGGGTGAAAGGAGGGCAAGGAATAGAGTGAATTGGAGCGATGTGGTATACCGGGGTTAACGTGCTGTCAGTGGATTGAATCAGGGCATGTGAAGCGTCTGGGGTAAACCATGGAAAGCTGTGTAGGTATGTATATTTGCGTGTGTGGACGTATGTATATACATGTGTATGGGGGTGGGTTGGGCCATTTCTTTCGTCTGTTTCCTTGCGCTACCTCGCAAACGCGGGAGACAGCGACAAAGCAAAAAAAAAAAAAAAAAAGAAAATAATAATAATAATGATAATAATAATAATAATAATAATGATTATACTAATGGTAATAATGATTTTCTATCATTGATAATGATAATAGTAATGACAAAAAGATGATAATACCCATCATCCCTAATGACAAGGGAGAAACAACGCTGCTCACGTATCTCCTGCGTGCCGTAGAAGGCGTCTGCGAGGGGCCTGAGAAGACGAGAAGGGCGGAAGAAGATGAGAGGGGTGGGAGAAGGGGGAAGGTGAAAAACTGGAAATCCTTTCCTCCTGTTTTATCACACTCTAAGAGCTATGCGAGGACTTTTCCTCGATGCCTTAGTTCCTGGTGCTTCCTCACTAAAGACGAGCACCTACAAAACTAGAAATGTGTTACATGGAACACTTGTCCCACCTGCATCACAACCATGCAATACTTGTCTCGCCTGCAGTACAAACATAAAGTTTATTTTTTTTTTTTTTCATCAGGGCATAACGCAGGCAAAATCCAAACTAGAGTTACGGTCTTATGCCATTTAGTTCTTTAGATGTTGGGAAACGACGCTATAAAGTTTCATGACCAGAGATGGAATTTTCCTAAAGTTATGAGGCAAGTTATGTTCAAGTTTATATCGTTTATATGATATAAAACAGTACAGTACAGACTGCTGGGATCTTTCGGGGATGTCTGATGATGGTGGTAGAGATCATCAGCAAATATGACATCAGTGCTACAATAAAAGCAGAAAAGAAATACCTCATTAAACGTATTAATGGCGCTGCTTTCAACTACTTTAACTGGTAAATCAATCCACGTGTTTACAATCCTCCTGTAGAAAAAATTTCTCTGCTTCAAGGTGAAACGTTTGCCCACGGCTCTTGTTCATTCTGACAGATAGACAGTAAAGCAGCAGTAAGACACGATTTGCTAATCAGGATTTAATCCTCAACATTTCGACAGTTCTCCTCAGAAGAATACATATTCTCCTGAAGAAGACAATTGTGGAGATGTTTAGAATTGAACCCTCGTGTCTCGCTGCTACGAATTTGAATCCATTACGACGAGTGAAATAAGACAAATGTAGCCTTAAGTTCGCCTCTTGCATCGAGACGATCAAAGCTTTTTTTTTTTTTTGGTAATTCCAAGTTCCTGGTATCACATACCTTCCTAACCTTCTCATTTCTAAGCGAAATCATTTCATGTAGTCAAGCCCTCATAAGATGTGAATGTTCAGTGTATGATTTCTCATAATGAAATATAGATACTAGCGAGTTTAAGATATGCTTTGAAAACTATATGATTTTTACAAATGCTATAGTATCGGTATATGAAAGATTTGAAGTTGACTGACTTACAGACGACAAGAGGATGAGACAAGTTATCGCACTTAAGAAGTTAAGTTGGCGTTCTATAGAGAAAGAGTTTTCGTGTGTAGAGGATTGAATTGACGTACTGAGGATGTTAACGTCTTAAATCTAGAGATGAAGGAACTACACTGAGCAATTTTGGCTAATTGTCTTGAACAAGTGAATATGCCAAATAATTATGGTTATCATTGTACTTAGGGCTAAGGTTAAGGTACTAAGTTCGAAGCGAGAATTATCTTTATATGATTGTCTGTGCTCAGATTTCTGTCATATGGATATAATATGTCACTGACTTTATAATTTTCTCTAGAGAACACTTTTCTTGTGAACGACATGAATTTTCTTTCCATGAAGGAAGAGACTCTAACCACGTTTTAAACGCAAGTTTGGATGCGTGTTTCCATATCATATTTCCAAAAATGCCCCTCGTAGGGGGTTATATATAAACATGATATATGCATTAACATGAGAGATGATATGGGCTTCCTATATAGTGAAAGTGTATGTGGTCTTCGAAATATCCTTAATACCAGATAGGGGTATTAACAAATTGCGACATAATGTTGTAAGAACATCATCAGTACCGTAATATTAGTCGATCATCTCGCAGCACCATCTCCTAGCAATGTCGAAACGGTAAGCTGTCATACAAGACCAGAATATACGTGGGTCTGTCTACATCCAGCAACATGATATGGTGACCCGCCATCCAGCAACATGATATTCGTTAATCGTCGCTGAGGCGAACAATATGTGAATCATCACTTCGATTCATAATATCAGTTAGTCCTCATCTAACAACATAATACTGAACCGTTGTTTATAGCAATGTCGTATAAGCGGTCTGAATATAACTGCCCAGTGTTGGCGAGTCGTCATATAACTCCACAATATTCGTACGGCGTCCTCATCTGGCAACACGGCGGGTCGACAAAACTCAGACGGAAGCAGATGATCTCGAGAAATTTCGTCAGGCTATCAATTTTTTTTTTTTCGGTCTTTATGGTACAATATTTCAATTCGAGGATGTGAATCGTTAGAGATCGGATCCTATGAATCCGTAAGCTGGCTACTATTGAGCCGAGAGACCTTTAATAAATACAATAAAACGATCAGGTGCCAATACGAAAGAAAGCTGGATTTGGTAATGTAAACAACGGGACACTAACCCACTGATCTCTCCAGTTGATGATTTTACTGACTTTGTTGACGAGTATTTTCTTGTTTGTCTGCGAGTGGAATGTAATCAGAATTCCCTATATTCAATGTAATTCTATTTAGTAGTAGTTTCCCCCTCGCGAACTAATCATGTTACTGATTTTAGATTAATGAAATGAGACTCATTATCGATAATGAGACAGTGACAAGAGATAATGATAACGTTGATGAAAGGGATTGCTTATTAGATATCATCTTGCACTGTGAAGATAATCATTCTTTTTCTATAAATTTTGTGATTTCGACATGATTTCGTTGCCACCAGTATTGGCATATGCATACTTGATTAAGAGTTCTGCGCAATCACTAAAAGTTTGTGGGGCATGTCTTTAGCGTTCGACAGCGAAAATTTCTTGAAGATATCAGTATTCGTTTACTGATGATGACGAAGTTGTGAGTCCCATGAACTATATGGTATATTTTGAATACGAGTGACGAAGATACTATGGAAAGTATATATCATTTATCTTTTATTATACTTTGTCGCTGTCTCCCGCGTTAGCGAGGTAGCACAAGGAAACAGACGAAAGAATGGCCCAACCCACCCAACTACACATGTATATAAATACACGCCCACATACGCACATATACAAATCTATACATTTTAACGTATACATACATATACGTACACAGACATATACATATATACACATGTACATATTCAAACTTGCTGCCTTTATCCATTTCCGTCGCTACTCCGCCACACATGAAATGGCACCCCCCTCCCCCCGCGCGAGGTAGCGCTAGGTAAAGACAACAAATGCCAAATTCACTCACACTCAGTCTCTAGATGTCATGTGTAATGCACCGAACCACAGCTCCCTTTCCACATCCAGGCCCCACAAAACTTTCCATGGTTTACCCCAGACGCTTCACATGCCCAGGTTCAATCCATCGACAGCACGTCGACTCCGGTATACCACATCGTTCCAATTCACTCTATTCCTTGCACGCCTTTCATCCTCCAGTATGTTCAGGCCCCGATCGCTCAAAATATTTTTCACTCCATCCTTCCACCTCCAATTTGGTCTCCCACTTCTCCTCGTTCCCTCCACCTCTGACACATATATCCTCTTTGTCATTCTTTCCTCACTCATTCTCTCCATGTGACCAAACCATTTCAATACACCCTCTTCTGCTCTCTCAACCACTCTTTTTATCACCACACATCTCTCTTACCCTTTCATTACTTACTCGATCAAACCACCTCACACCACATATTGTCCGCAAACATCTCATTTCCAACACATCCATCCTCCGCACAACCCTATCTATAGCCCACACCTCGCTACCATATAACACTGTTGGAACCACTATTCCTTCAAACATACCCATTTTTGCTCTCCGAGATAAGGTTCTCGCCTTCCACTCATTCTTCAACGCTCCCAAAACCTTCGCCTCCTCCCCCACCCTATGACTCACTTCTGCTTCCATGGTTCCATTTGCTGCTAAGTCCACTCCCAGATATCTAAAACACTTCACTTCCTCCAGTTTTTCTCCATTCAAACTTGCCTCCAAGTTGACTTGTCCCTTAACCCTACTGAACCTAATAACCTTGCTCTTATTCACATTTACTCTCAGCTTTCTTCTATTCACTCACTTTACCAAACTCAGTCATCAGCTTCTGCAGTTTCTCATCCGAATCAGCCACCAGCGTTGTACCATCAGCGAACAACAACTGGCTCACTTCCTAAGCCCTCTCATCCACAACAGACTGCATACTTGCCACTCTCTCCAAAACTCTTGCATTCACCTCCCTAACAACCCCATCCATAAAAGAATTAAACAACCATCACGCACCCCTGCCGCAAACTGACATTTACAGGGAACCAATTACTTTTCCTCTCTTTCTACTCGTACACATGCCTTACATCCACGATAAAAACTTCTCACTGCTTCTAGCAACTTACCTCCCACACCATATACTCTTAATACCTTCCATAAAGCATCTCTATCAACTTTATCATACGCCTTCTCCAGATCCATAAATGCTACGTACAAATCCATTTGTTTTTCTAATTATTTATCACATACATTCTTCAGAGCAAACACCTGATCCACACATCCTCTACCACTTCTGAAACCACACTGCTCTTCTCCAATCTGATGCTCTGTACATGCCTTCACCCTCGCAATCAATGCCTTCCCATATAATTTCCCAGGAATACTCAACAAACTTATACCTCTGCAATTTGAACACTCGCCTTTATCCCCTTTGCCTTTGTACAATGGCACTATGCAAGCATTCCGCCAATCTTCAGGCACATCACCATGAATCATACATACATTGAATATCATCACCTACCGGTCAACAACAGTCACCTCCTTTCTAAGTAAATTCCACTGCAATACCATCCAAACCCGCAGCCTTGCCGGCTTTTATCTTCCGCAAAGCTTTCACTACCTCTTCTCTGTTTACCAAACCATTCTCCCTGACCCTCTCACTTAGCACACCACCTCGACCAAAACACCCTATATCTGCCACTCTTATCATCAAACACATTCAACAAACCTTCAAAATATTCACTCCATCTCCTCACTTTACCACTGCTTGTGGTGTTATTCACTATAATCTCTCTCATTAGGGTGATTAACACCAAAATCGGTACTAGTTGCAGTGACTGGAGGAGACAACAGATCTCAGAAACCATTCACATTACCGAGAAATCATCTGCCATCAACATCCAGACAAACATGACCCCCCCCCCCCCTCCCCGCTATACAGGTCTTTGATGTCCCACCAACAGGACGTACACCTAATGCCGTTTTACTTCTGTGGAACGCGTCAATGATCCGGCACAAGCTACCGAGTCCGCCATTTCATGGCAGGGGGAACGTGTCACTGATCCACCCGGTTCTGCGTTACGAAGATCAGAGAGAATCAGACGAGCCCGAACTGACCTCAACGCCGCACCTGAACAATAACGGTCTCACTTAGCCCAACTCAGTGTATTTAGTGAACTGTCTATATTCCTACTTAGTATGATATCGTTCTTTTATGTTTCCTTAACCGAGAGTTTTTCTGTATTTCTGTTAATTTGTATCGCTTTTGGTGTTTTCCCTAACTTTTTAAGCGCTATGTACTGTGGTTGGATGAGCAGCTGGATTGACTGTGGGCCGACTGCCGCAACCAGGAATCGAAACCATATACTCGACCCTGGGCGGCCCGCGAATGAGTCACGGTCAGGAACGCTAACCGATACACCACGGAAATCTCTCTCTCTCTCTCTCTCTCTCTCTCTCTCTCTCTCTCTCTCTCTCTCTATATATATATATATATATATATATATATATATGTTTGTCTTTTTATTCATATTTAGCTTTTAACTCTTTGCTACGACCCTTGGATATGGTAGCATGTCCTTTGATCTGACCCACAAGGATCGAGTTAAAGCTCAAGGTTTTACCGTCGTGTTCAAGAGATTGACTATCAGCGGATACGCGTGATACCCAGGATTTATATGCGAAAATATAATCTCTTTCGTCGCTTGCAATGAATAAATCACAGGACCCATATATGTCATGAAGGCCAGGCGAACGCAGGCGCATATAATCCAATGATTCTGTTTCACTTGAAGGTCTGCATGATGGTCTCTCATCGGCAGTTGTGGCCAAAGTTACAATAATTTCGTATAAAACTCTGCAAAGTAACTCCTTTTTTCATATATGGAATTACATCGTGATAGAAGTTTTAATGTTCAAATAGCAGACAGTTTTAGTGGAGTAAAGAACTGTATAGTTGCACCTAACCTCTGGATTTCCTAAGTGTCAAAACACTGTCTTACTCTCTCGTCCTGCCATAAGACTGTGATCTGTTGAGCTATGATACTGATAGTGGGAGGCAGGCAAGACTGTAGTAACAACTGGAGGTGCTCGACGCTGAGTGAGGATATCATCTCTGTGCTCAGGAATACGTCCCTAAACCGTCTTGTGACGAAAGAACAAAGTGTGTTTACCTGAGACTGTGTACCGTGAGGTGATGCACCGTAGGATCCACTACGTTCTCACTGTTTCTATGTGATGGAAAGAATCTTGCAAATGCACAAGCCTTTACCAGCTCTATGAAGGTGACTGGTAGAAGAAAGGTGGGTGCCTCAGACTCGAATGGTTGCACTTGACCCACCAGGGGAAACCTCGAGTATAAGGTGTCAGCGAGGATAAGCGTCGTCACGGCACTTCTCTCTCTCATTCCAGCAAGAGATTATATTGAGGCAGGCCACACCTGAGAGGGCCACGTGGGCCGCCATCGTCGTCATCCTGTTAGCGTGACTGTCAAACATCCGTGGCTTCGGTGACACCTAAAGTCATCAGCCATGACCTCTCGCTCGTGTCTGAACTGGAACTTATTTTAGCTCTCTCCTTTGCTTATCGATTACGTGGAGGAGGAGGAGGTCTCTCTCTCTCTCTCTCTCTCTCTCTCTCTCTCTCTCTCTCTCTCTCTCTCTCTCTCTCTCCTCCTTTCAACAATGTCTTTAAGCTTATTACTCCCAAATGTCACTCGCCCACAATGCATTCTATTTCAGCTCACGTGGATACGGTTCTCCTCAGAATGTTTCGTCACATCTCAACTGAGCCTTTGGATCTGTTTATTTGATTTCTCAGCTGTCCATTGGTTGCACAGACGGTATCTGGTTTCTCAGCTGTCCTGGTCTCATAAGCTCTGTCTGGTCTCTCAGTTGTTACTTGCTTAAACAGGGGCTCTCTGGTGTCTCAGCTGTACATGGTGTTACGAAGGTTATCTGGTGTCTCAGCTGTCCTTGGTGTCTCAGCTGTACCTGGTCATATTCTCCTGCTTTTCTAGGTTCTGTTTACGATTTAGGTAAGAGACACAAAAGGTTGTCCCGTAGGTCTACTAAAAAAAATAGGCACCTTGATTTTAAACGGATCTTAACACTTTTCTTTAATCCAGACACAGACTCAACGATATGAGCACAGAGGAGTGAGTGTGGGCATTAGTGATAAAAAGCAAACGTGTACGTGTGGTGGTGATTCTTGGCACTTTTGATTTCGACATCTTGCTTTCATTAATATAACTCGTAACTCTGGTGGATGCCATAAGGCAAACAGCATCTCGCTCTCAGGCATTTTGAAAGGTTTATTGGTTCTGAACATCATGAGGCTACTGTCTCACTGACCAGGTCGTAGAGACGTGGAGGATCTGGTAGCAGGCACGGTTAGGGGCCAGGTTGATCGGATCATATACGGGACTTTGCACCTGGAGTGGGTTAGGTTAAAAGGATAATACACGACGTCATACCTGGCATGGGAAGGAGCCGCAGGTTATGTGGGGTGCTGAATATGGCTTAAGACGGAGTTATGAAGAGTTTGGATCTTTTAACTGGTGCGAGCAATAATGAAGGAGCGTTCAAGAGTTTGTAACTAGCAAGTAACAAAACCAAGGAACAAGCAAAACTAGATCTAGTACCTAACACCTGAGAAAGACGGATTCCTAGGAAATGTTGGCTCTTGTGCCTGGCGGAGCGTGTGGAAGAGGATGAACAAAGAAGTTTCATCAGCGTGAGAAGAGGACTAGCAAAATAGAGGACCTGTGGTTGATGTGGTAAAGACTTGCAGTCATGCACGGTATTCCATTTGTCACTGGACGGACTCAGGGTGTGTATGGCACCGAGCAACTGATGTTGAGCGATTCTTGGGGGACGTGTGGAACCATGTATCTTGAGGCTCGGGGAAGCAATGTGGGACCTGGCCTTAAGACCAGTCTCTATGAAGCCATAATCCTGCAGGGTTTGAGAAGGTATCACTGGTTGACGGGAACGTATACCTGACCGAGATTTGACGAGACCTTAAGGTTTCTTCCTGCCGTAGTAAGGGGTGTGGCTGGCCTGTAAGTCGACACCTGCTGGCGTCTGCTGCTTCAGTGGGATTATAAAGTTCTAGGAGAGTTGTGAGGAGGTAGAAGGTGTTGACAAGGTGAACAAGGGGAAGTGGAACAAACAAGAGAAGAAGGGAAGAGGAAGATGAGGAGGAAAGATCTACAGTGAACGGGTGAAGAACAGTAGAACAAAACGAGGGATATTGATGATGGACTAAGTGGAGTGCGAAGGATCAAACCACCTCACATCATACACTGTCCTCAAACATTTCTTTTCCAACACACCCACCTTCCTCCGCTCATTCTTATCTATGGCCCGCGTCTCGCATCAATATTAGGACTTGATGGTCGTGGTAACCATTCAAAGAATTTTGATGGCCAGATATATCAGCCATCTGCTTCACTAATCTACATAGTTTCCGTGCCACTCACTTTTCTACTTAATACGTCAGTTGTGTGTGTGTGTGTGTGTGTGTGTGTGTGTGTGTGTGTGTGTGTGAGGAAATGATAAGTCTTTTCATTAGGTGTTGCTGTCTGAAGGCGTCCTTGATATGGATATGCTCACTTATAAACATCCTTGAAGTGGGTATGCCCAGCCTGAGACGTAACTTGTCGGTTGTATAGCCAACCTATGGCGTCTTTTAAGGTGGATGCGGATACTCTGTTTGCACCAGCAACACGTCATTTAACTGGTTGGTCCTCTTGGCTGCCAGGATCATTTAGGCCGTCATCGATAACCACCCAACTGAAAGAACTTGAACACCTTGTTGAGGTGTTGAGGGTAGCTCTGAGATCACACACTCTCGCACTGCATACATAGCACTTCCCAAATATTTGTCGGCCTGCCTCTCCTTCAGGGTCTTTCTCGTCCCAACACCTCCCTCCTTCCTCCATCCACCCTGATTCCTCCCTCACCCATTCCTTCTTCCTCACACAGTTCGTCTCCCTCAGACGTCCAGTCTTCGAGTTCACGACACATCGGGTATCATCTCCCGAAGACTCCTTGCATGTCTTCCGACGCTTGCTTGCCTCTTCTTCCTCCAGGTCGTCTCTGGGGTGATCCAATCTAAAGACAGGGACGCGTTGGACGGACTGACTCAGCAGATTCATATATGGCGTATGGGACATCTACTGTGTAGATGTAGACATACCGTGCCATAGGCCGGTACAGTGGCAGAGGACGGTACAGTGAAACATAATTGTACAGTGACTTATGATCGTATCGAGTCAAATGATGGTACAGTGCTACATCACAGTACAGTGTCACATAACGATAGTGTCACATGACGGTACAGTGCCACATGATACTGTAGTGCTGCATGATGCCCATAATGGTACAATGGCACATGACGGTACAGTGCCACATGATCGAGCAGTGGCAAATGGCAGTACAGTGCCATATGATACTGGTGTCGCACGGCGGCACAGTGCTCTATGGTACACAGAACAGCAGAATGCCACCTGGTACTATAGTTTTATGTCACATAGACCGGTACAATGTCGCATGACGGTACAGCGCTCCATGGCACATAAGAACGGCGTAGACAAATATAATGGTTTCAGCGTATTATGATATATGAAATAGAGCCGCTTGACGCTAAAGTTCCACAGGTAAACATCCACGAGCCTCTCCCCTGAGGATATCAAATATTTACTGGAGCTTAATCTTTTTTCTAACCCAGTACGGAATATTATACGTGGCCGGAAAATATTGAAAAAAATATGAATCATATTAGAATGTGGTACCGTAACGTATTGTTCAGGGGTTACCTCGACGCATGAGTGAAAAGAAAGGAAAATCCACATAGAAAACTTTCGAATATATATATATATATATATATATATATATATATATATATATATATAGATAGATAGATAGATAGATAGATAGATAGATAGATAGATAGATAGATAGAGAGAGAGAGAGAGAGAGAGAGAGAGAGAGAGAGAGAGAGAGAGAGAGAGAGAGAGAGAAGAGTCTAAAGAGGATGACCGGTTCTGGGATGCGAGTCGGTTGTTGTTTGCTGATGAAACATTACTAGTGGCAAATACGACCAAGAAGTTCGTCACTTTTTCACTGTATGCCATTTCCTTATTATTTGTCTCTTTCGTATTAGCCCTTAATCATTGTCTCTCTCTCTCTTTCTCTCTCTCTCTCTCTCTCTCTCTCTCTCTCTCTCTCTCTCTCTGTCTCTGTCTCTCTCTCTCCCCCCGGTGGTCTCGTTGCAACAAGCCCTGACCCGGCAAACATGACCCCCCAGTTAGCCCGGGCATGAAGCCATTAACCGTGGCGATAACCTCTCTTCATCCCCCCTGGCACCATCAGCACCAGTAATCCTATAAGAGTTAGTTCATATCCAGCACAAGCCCTCCGCTCTCGCGTGTCCTGTTCGAAGCATTTATATCGAGTCGACTGAAGCAGTAAAGCCCAATCTGAAGCATTATTACCCGACATAACGAATCACAAGGGAGATGAGTTCAGCATCAATGGGACATGTCAATTAATTTATAGATATATTTCCTTTTTTTTTCCTACGATTTGTAAAAGCCGCTCTGTAGCTAATGCTAAGTGCACTCTGTTGCTTTCATGACTGATGGATTTAATTCTGTTTATACGAATGGGATGAAATGAGCTCTTGTTTGAAGCGCTGGATGTCGACGACGAACTAGCCTCATATTCCTCATTATCATATGTGCAAAAAATACTGATATATATATATATATATATATATATATATATATATATATATATATATATATATATATATATATATATATGAAAGATACTTTGTTTTCTCCACGTTCTCAATTTTGTATCCCTGGCTGGCAATAAAGTTTGGTTTGATGTGAAAGACTAAAATGTATAGTTTTCGCGTTTTCAAGTTTGAACCACTGGATGGCAATAAAAAGAAAAGGTTTGATGTAAAAGACAAAAATAGCATCTCTTTTTCATATTTTCAAATTTTGAAATGTAGATATGGAAATAAAAGATTTGTTGTAAAAGAGCAAAAGATTTCTCTTTTTCACAATAACAGACTTGTACTGGTGGGAGGTAATAACAAACGTGTACTGGTGGGAGATGGTAACAACAGACTTGTACTGGTGATAATAACAGACTTGGACTAGTGGGAGGTAATTACAAACTTGTACTGGTGGGAGATGGTAACAACAGACTTGTACTGGTGGTGATAACAGACTTGGACTAGTGGGAGGTAATTACAAACTTGTACTGGTGGGAGATGGTAACAACAGACTTGTACTGGTGGTGATAACAGACTTGGACTAGTGGGAGGTAATTACAAACTTGTACTGGTGGGAGGTGTTAAAAAAAGCTTGAAGTTTAATGAGTAAGGGATTTTCTTTTTATGAAGAACGAGTTTGTCACTGGGCATTAAGAACGGCACAGAAAAAAATGTAATGCTTTAAAAGAATGAAATAGATATTTTCTTCATTTCTGCGTCCCTCTCTATCTTCCCAAGTTCAGTCCTCTCTCTCTCTCTCTCTCTCTCTCTCTCTCTCTCTCTCTCTCTCTCTCTCTCTCTCTCTCTCTGTCTCAACAAAGACTCCTAAATCGCCTGACAGACTGATTTTTGAAATCAAGAACTGAATAGCTACCACCTGAAGGTAATCGAGCCTTTCGAGACACATACTACGTGTTGCTGGAGGAGGATCCAGCGGTTAGGCGACAGAAACATTACGAGAAACAAGTGGACTGACCTGTGAGAACACTGCCACCCAACCCACGACCTACCTTCGTGAGGTTGCTGAAGAATAAACTGAAACTTGATTACAACTTTCAAGTTCCTCAGTCGAGGGAAGGAAGTGCTCGAGGACCCACGAGTGTGCAGTTCTTTCTCCCATAATATGCAGATAACACCATAATAAGCTCCCTCCCCCTCTCTTTCTCATTCTTTCCCCACCCTCTCTTTCTCTCTCTCTCCCCCTCTCTCTCTCTCTCAAACACCTTACCTGCATACAGGACTGGATGAACTCGTCGATCGTGACTACCCCGTCGCCGTTTAGATCCAGCTTCTTGAAGAGTCGCTCCACGTGTTCCCGGGTCTGTTTGTCCTCGACCTGCCGCCAGAAAAGAGGGGTTATTGTGAGGGAGGAGATGGTGGTAGCGGGTCCGTAGTAATGGTCGGGGTGCGATCATAACCGATATCACGGTACCTTTGGAAAGATAAAGAGATGATGGAGAACAGGTGTGGGTGCATGAGAGACACCTGAGAATCTCTGAGAGACAGGGAGAGATGGTGAAAGAGTGTATGATAGTTCTGGAAATTTGAAAGATGCTTCAGGAATTGGTAGGAATCAGCCAAGTGTCATGATAGATGGCAAGGCGAAGATACGAGTGAGTGAGAATGGTGTGAAAAAAAAAAAATACAAATGTGTGAGAGAATCTACATGGTACAAGAGACATTCAGAAAATGTGGTCGTCGATGAAGAGAAATATCATGGGCGGGTGAAGCAGATGCATGGCAGTGTAGATGATGAGGTGGAGTGCGAAAGATAATGGGGATCTGATGGTAAAGAGGATAAGAGGTTTTGGGAAACGATGTAGGGAGTTCAGCGATAAAGGTGTCGGTAGATGGTGAAGAGGAGGAGGTCCATACAGTGTAAGAGATTAAAAGATAGTATGAGAGACAGTAAAATTTGAGATACTGTGAGAGATATAAGGAATTTGGTAAAGGCGTGAGATTTTCTGAGAGATGCGGAAGGTGGCAAAGGCGTGTGAGAGATGGCGAATGGAGTGGAAGAGGAGGCTGTAAGAGAAGTTACAGACGGTGTAAGAAGTGTTTAGACCGCTGGAGAGGTTATGAGCCAGTCCGACAGTCTGATTGACAATGAGAATCGAGTGATACAGAGGTGTGAGAGAGCGAGAGAAGTCAGTATTGTGGTGAAATGTGCGAGTTTAGTAAACGAGAGAGGGATCGAGGCCGGAAGCTGGAAGACCTGACGAAGGTGGAGTGTTGTACGGCGCATTATCCAGATCAAGTGCAGAAGCGAATACCTTGCAAATCCACTCCTTACGTGCATATATATATATATATATATATATATATATATATATATATATATATATATATATATATATATATATATATAAAATAGCCACAGGTACGTTGTACCAAAAACAGTTACTAAATTTAGTATTGAAGTTCAAATCAAACCCTTTAATTACTCTTGGACTTTTCGGATCAGTAAGTTACCTTTCATCAAACTCTGAAACTTTTACTGAAAACCATACATTCATGAGCTTAATTAAGCTTCCCATTTTGCTACGAGTTAATTGTTTCCATGTCTGACTGGACAACAAAGCACTCCGTTCATGAACTGAACATCTCATCTTTCGACCCAGTTTCTTTAGCTTCGAAATTGTCACTGGAATACATCTAATATTGCTTCGTCAAGACAGGATAAAACATCATTATTTTGGAAGAGCTGGTGAAGGTTAGAAGGTATTACTGGTGATACCAAATGAAAACAGAAAATGTGAAACCTCGAAGAGATTCGAAATCAAATCACAGAACCACTGAAGCAGACAATGATATTGCCATATTATGAGATGAACGCGTGGTTTAAAGGCATTTCCACAGAGATTCTTCTCAAAATGCTTCACGTTTGTGACCAATACAACAGATTCATGGTGTAGTGTCATACGGCCCGAGTGAGTGCAGGAAGTGATCATGAAGGTTCGGTAACAACAACACATCGTTCCGTACGTTTCCCGAGTCTCACTCATCTGAAAACATCCTGGCTCCTTCCTCCTTTCCTCACAGTTCTTTGACATGCTTGTCTGTCTGTCCCTCTGTCACTGCTTCTGTCTGTTCTCCCCTCCGTCCTCATCTCTCTCTCTCTCTCTCTCTCTCTCTCTCTCTCTCTCTCTCTCTCTCTTCCCTACCGACTACAGCAACAACCTGGGCGGGGTTATGCTCGTTGGACTGGAAGGGTTTGAACTGACCACACAGCCAAAAGGTCACGTGGAACAGTCTCGCCAACAGAAACTAATTGTTTCAATTGGATTACACTGAGTACCGACGGGGCTTCCCTATCTCTGTCTCCTCCTCTGCTACCTCATCTGGAGCGAGAGGAGTGTGTGTGTGTGTGTGTGTGTGTGTGTGTGTGTGTGTGTGTGTGTGTGTGTGTGTGTGTGTGTGTGCGTAACCTTGGGGACGGAAGAAAGAATACTGCCCGCGTATCTTGCGTATCACTATGAAGAACAAGGAGGGGGGGGGGGGGGATTCTCCCCTCCTGTATCATTACCCAAAAGAAAAAAGGGGAAAAAAAAAACCAGGGGAAAGAGCCAATCAAGGAAATTCTCTCCAGTCCTGATGCTGCCTTGTTCATGCGGGAAACAGCGACCAGGTACAAAAGAGAAAGATATCCATCGTCACCCCTGGACCACTATCTGTAAAGGGTCTTAAGGGCGTTACCCAATACCTCATTCTAGATGTTCCTGTAGTCCAAGGCTGCACTACGCCCAGTTTCAGGGAAACATCGACTCCTTTCGAGTAAAATGTTCTTTCACGAGACTTACTCCCAGTCATATAACTGCCAAAGGTGACCCTTCATTGTAGGTGGAGCCGGTAACATCTATCTATCTATCTATCTATCTATACATCTATCCTTATCTATCTATATGTAAACTTTTACTATCATACCCCAAGAATCGAACCCCGGATAATGTGTGCGGGAGCCAGGTAACCTAATCCCCAGGCCACGATGAGCTAAAATCGACAGCATCTCCTCAGTAAGCACTTGGCTGGTTCACTGACCTGCCTGGTGCGTCACGCATCCTTTACGTGGTGGAAATACTGCCAGCAGCTCACGCTGTCGACAAGGAAGAAAGGAAGGTTTGTTAATCGACCTCCAAGGCACAACAGTAGTGTGTATGTAAATTACATGGTTACACACACACACACACACACACACACATATATATATATATATATATATATATATATATATATATATATATATATATATATATATTGCAGTTAAAGTCATCTTGTCCGCGAGGAGGAGGAGGCCTCACACACCCACTCCAATCAAGCTATATTACCACAGTGGTTCTCAGTCAGTGGTTCAGCCGACCAGATCTATTCCTGTTAAATGTCACGTCGCTCCCTGACGCCACCGACATGACCAGCTTACCGCTGGTGTTGTTGCCATCACAGAGCACCTGCACGGGTGTTTACCTAGACATGCAACATGGTGGGTTATGGACTATTTCATGACTTACGTATCACTAAGTATGGTGGGTGGGAAGTGTTGTTTCTGGTCATAAGGAGCTGCGTCTGTCACGCTTCGTTGGGGGTTTTCTTGAAGGTCCTGAGGTTATATGGGTGTATATTTAGCATTTATGGACACCCATCATCATCGTCGCTAAGTTGCTTCCAGGGTTCATCTCGTCCTGTACCACACACCCCTGCGTCCACCACGGGATAAACTTCCCAAATACTCTTCAGTGTGTGGTGCCCTTAAGCTAAGATAGAATTTCGTGAACTGACAATTTATACGAGTCATCTAGAAGAACTACATTCACCTTAAGTTCCAAAATTTATTCACGTTCGGTTAGAACTCTTAAAACTTTTATATCTTTAACCAATATGATGGTCAGGTCCTACGCTACCCATGGGTTGAGGCAACTATATGTTAATTGTCTGGATCTCCTGACTTTCAGAGGACCCAACATCTGAGGGTGAGTTGCAAAGCATATCCGGCTGATCAGCCGACTCTTCAGTGGGCTCTTCCGACAGGGGGTTGGTTCTGTATCCTTTGGACTGAAGCGCTTACCGTGGAGGACCTTTGTAGATAATTGGAATTAATTCTCCTGAACCATCCAGCATGCTACTGCCCATCGCTCCTTCTCTCAGTGATCTGTAAGACACCACTCAGCTGACGTGCCCTGCATCACATCCAGCGTTATGAGACCAAACGCAACAGCGAGACTTGGCCTTCTACTTGGCCTCACGCAACGACGAAACTTGCAAAATACGTCTCGCAAAATCTTATTGATACGACAACAGCCGGTGGTATAACAAACTAAAATAGACGAGCGGTTTGAATACGTACATACCATACTATCTTTGTGTTCATCGTCGTTATCATGATGGCACAGTTCTCTCAATCAATTTTCACACACTACATAGGTTTCTGATGGACTACTCTGTCCCAGCTTCTTCCCTCCCTCCCTCTCTCTCAACCCCTCATCTCATCCTTCTCCCTCTCCTGGACACCCTTCAGTCCCCTACACCCGCTCCAAGGGCTCCTAGTATTTTCATACATGTTCTCGATTATCTGGGATGTTCTCAATCTCTTTACCCCATTTTGTTTTCCCGTTCTCCCACCTGCTTCCTTAACGAGCACACCGCCTTCCGTCCGTTCCCGGGTCTCTCTGTACCATTATACTGATCATGAAACTCCTTGTTTGTCCACATCATTCCCTTTTGCTGGTCTCTCTTGCCCACTCTCCTCCTTCCCCAGTCGCCACGAGCATTTCTCACTCTCCACCACCGTAAGTGCACTGTCACTTTGTTTACGTCAGGATCTTCGTTATCCTCTGAAGAACCGATACGAATGTACATCTTCCACAAAATGCGACCAGACCTGGCCTCTGTGTGTGTGTTTACTATTTGTGATTATATTCGTCTGTTACTTGGAAAGACTGACACTCGTGTTGCCCCGTTTCTTAACGGTGTTTGTATGTACCGCGTCTTTACTTCTGTGTTTATTTACACACACACACACACACACACACACACAGGAGCCTCAATTCTGTGTGTGTGTGTGTGTGTGTGTGTGTGTGTGTGTGTGTGTGTGTGTGAGTGTGTGTGTGTGTGTGTGTGTAATTATCATTTGTGAGAATATGTGTGTTGCGGGGAGAGAGTTTTGCACTCATGTTGCACCGTCTCTTAACCTTGTTTGTATTCAACATATCTATACTGCCAGGTGTTTGCATGTGCGCGCGCGAGTTGACAGCGAGACCTATATTTTGTTATTCTACGAAGAAACTTCTGTGGATGACCCCCATCACTGGCTAATGTGGCTCCACTCGGCCCTATACATATAGGCTTGTGTGAATTTCCCTACAGAGTCTTGCATGTTATTCGACCTAAAGATGGCATTTGTGGTCACCGCAATACCTGTCATTACAATTCCACTTAGATCTATATATTCACTGCTCGAATGATCCCACGAAAGTATTCAGCGACAATCAGTATTTGAGTGTCGCCACAGGTCGAGGTGGGCTGAATGGTTCCCAGTGCCCTCCTTGACCGACGTTAAAAGAGACAGGAACCTACTGTCCCTGTTACGATATGGTCTTCGACCCCTGAACTCCCTTGTGATTACTACATGTATTGACCAGACTACACACACTGTGGGAAACGACCCAGACCCTTATTAACGAGTGGCTTTACCAAGAAACTGACTGGACTCGAAGTTAGAACTCTATGTGAACATGAGTCCACTAAAACTGTGGAGGATGACGAGATAGTTCGAAAAACCAACGGATGGTCACTGTAACTCTACAAAGAAGGGGAGATACCCCAGTAAAGACAGACGAAACCTCACTGAAATTATGGGAAATCGTACCAAGATTGCGACCGGCTTCGTTCAAACTACTGTAAACAAACACTACCAGGACTATGAGGAAATCTATTTCGACAGCGATACAGCATTAAGAGTGTTAGAGATCTTGTTGAGGAAGACTGTACAAGGCTTCATTAAGACCCGTATGTGAGCACTATGACTGTTGGATTCCACTGAAAATGTAAAAAACTCATTCAGACTTATGAACAACATGAGCAACATTAATTTATCATCATCATTAACAATATTTCCTGGAGTCCTGTCGTTAATTATCAAATAATTGATTAACACGTAATTGTTCCAAGGACATAATGACACGAGTCATTAGTTAAAATACAACCTTTAGGTAACATATCCTCAGACGCCAGCAGACTCCATTTACGATGACCACAAATAACATTGTGAAAGACCCTCCAAGATTGTGAGAGATTTACGCTAAGACTGTGAAAGGACACGAAGACTAAGAGAGACTCTCAAGAGACTCTACAAATCCCTGAAGAGATTCAGGAAGAATTTAGGGGACTGGACGATGTGAGAGACTCCGCTGCGACCTCAAAGGAACCCCTTTCAGAGACCTGAGACGATCATGTGAAACCCCGGGACAATAGAGAGACCTCAGCGAGATCCTATGCCCGGGAGTTGGTGTGGTAGGACGTCTCGGAACATCCAGTAATTGCAGCCGTCTCCCTCTTCTCGGCATCTCCCTCAGCTTTCTTACGTATCTCATCGCCCTCCATATGACAATAGCTAGGTGCCTGACAGCCTCTAATTCTAACTACTTTTGTAAGTTTAACACATTCAGAATAGCCGACTATGACACCGATCACAATATCCAAGCAACAACTTGCGATCTCTCAGTCTCCTTCCGACTGTTTTCTGAAGCCCAAGTTGTTAGGGCGTCACATTTAGGCCACCCTCCTTCGCTCCGTGCTGCCACTCGACAAAATTGGCCGCCATTGAAGTCACTTGCCCTCGAAGAACAAAAGACAATTTAGGGGGTGTGGAAACTTGCCGCTTTTATGGGTCGAGTCACACTTTGTCCCCTTCCCTCCCCACTCCTTCCCCTCCCCAGGCTCGTCTTCCGGTGAACAGGTCAGCGAGGCTTGTGGTCATCTTTAGTTTTTCGATCACTTTGGGTGGGTTATGTGGGGTCATGCTGGCTCACTCTGTCTACCACGTCCTCCTCCGTCCCTTCTCGATGATGAACAGCAACTACTATCCACCAACTTTGGTGGGCGACTTCCCCCCCTTAAGTCCCACCTTGCTTTTCCTCCTCAAATGGTCTTCACGCCCCCTGGAGACGATGCGTCTCAGGCCAGGAGTGACCTCGCCGTTGAGGCTGGCTCGTCGTCCCCACCACTGCCTGGAGCTACAATACGCCGGGGTGGGGAGTATACGCCTTTGAGGTGCCTCACACAAGTACCCTGCGAAAATCTTCTCAAAGGTATTTCCTCTCTAAAAGGAGGTCGAATATTTCTACCTTAGCGAAGGCTTTCATTGGCATCTGACCCACGAACCTTCTCCTCGCCTCTTGTGGATTCACTTGAAAAACTTCGAAGGGATGATCTTCTTTGCACGGTTTGGTCGGAGTGGAATTTCCGAATCAATGAGAGTACACACACTCCCATCTTAGTGCTCAGCTACTTGTACTTTCTTGAGGGAATGGAAGCATTTGTCCCCTCTTCCTGCAAGACGACCTCTTCTTTCAATCCATGGTTCAACCGTTCCTGATTTAAGGCCAATCAGGCAAGGGATCAGGCATGTCGGGCTTGGAAAAACTCTCCCTCCTCCGACTCCCATCATCATCATCTATCACTGCCCGTAGTAATTACAACTTCGTTATCCGCGAGACAATGTTTTCCTGTATTCAAAGGAAGTGCGATAACCTCTCCTCATTGTGTATCGATAGGTCTTTCTGATCTTTAGCTAAGGGCATCGCTAACAGCTTCTGTCGCTCTACCTTCCCTTCACTTTTCCGTTCTGACGGTACTGTAGCTGTCACTCCCTTGGACAAAGCAACTCTCTTTGATTCCCCCTTCTCATCTAACTCTACCTTGGATGACTCTGCCATTCCTTCATTTCCTGATGTTCCTCTTACTAGTCCTAAGCCGCTTCCCGTAATCTCTTTCCGAACTGTCCGAAAAGCGCTTCTCTCTCTCTGGACACAAGCATCCATTCCCATGTAATGAAAGAGTGTGCTTCTGAACTTGCACCCGTGCCTGCTTGTTTGTTCAGTTTCTGTTAAAAAACCAGAACTTTTCCTTCTTCTCAGAAGTATATGTTGGTGCATTCCATCCCTAAGAAAGGTGACGGTTCCATCCACTCTAACTAGCGTCTGTTGCCTTGACATCTACCGTTTCCAAAGTCTGAATCCCTCCTCAACTCCCATATCCTCAGACACCTTGAATCTCACAGTCTCATCGCATAGCACCCCACTTTTCGCTCCTCTCCCTCATATCTAGCTTCCTCTCTGGCCGATCTGTGTGACTTTGGAACTCTCCACCCTCTCACGTCTTTCACAACATCAATGACGTGGATGGCTTTAAGATACAAATTTTTCACTTCTTTTTTACTTTGAGTTTGCTGTATATCAATCAAAACCCGGCCTTGATGTGGACTTGTGCTCGTGAATGGAGCCTCCAACGTAGAGTAAGAAAAGGAGAGTCATTTCTCTATCGTAGGTTCCATCGTCTAGTGGCTAACATACGTACCCACTACGATATTGGCGGCGCAGCGCTTAGGTTCCTCGCTCCTGGAGAATATCACACACAACATATAAGTAAGAGGGGTCATCCCCTTCCTGCTAAGCTGATCACCCCACGACGCCCTCCATAACCGTCACCAGTCTTACCTCTCTCCTAAACCTTGGGTGAAAAAGAGTAACGTCATCGATTTTGTAGGGGTTCCTCGGTGCATTAGGTGGGTCACATGTATGTAAGTTCCTCCTGAGAAAACCAGCTTAGCCAGCTTAATCACTCTACTCACCCGTCACCCGTAGACCAGCCGCCGAAAACCCTTAAACCAAGCTATCACAAACATCCATCTTGGTTTACCTGCGTGTCGTCAGGTTTTCTACATAGGGTGGTACTTAGGACACCAGTGAGACGAACTTAGTTTCTGAGATTCTCATGATCTTGTTGTGTTCGGTGTGTGACGCATCCGAAGGACAGTCTATAGCCCAGTGATGCTATGTCAACTTCAAAGATATTCAACTATCAAACGGCGATTCTGGCCATAAGATACCAGAGGGGATAGAAAATATACGTAGAATCAAATCTTTCACTTAGGTTTTACAGGGTTTATCAACTCTTATCCTGAACAATTTACGAGAGCTCTCTTTAAAATGTTGAAGTCTCTCATTTATTCGTTTTACTGCGATATGTCTGGTTTGTGAGATGGATCTCGAGTTTATGATTGATGGTCAAATTTTTTGCACCTACTTTCTAAGTTCCTTGGTTATAGGGATTGAAATCGTGTCTGGTTAGCTGTGTCAATTGCTAACTTCGAGGGTACTCCTTGAGACAGGCTCCATAAACAGATAAGTGGGACACGAATAATCATCATGATTCATTTGGATCACAGAATTATTCAAAAAACCAATTTTCTTTTTTTCTTTGATGATCCCTCTAAAAAAGATCGTATAAATACAATATAACTTTTCGTAACTGGTGCAAAAGGTCGAGATACCAAACGTATCAAACCATATGACCAATCAAGGTATAATTTTCGAATGAAATGATTTGGTAAAATGTTGAAACCACGTCAAGAGTTTTGGCCCAGAATTATCTTCCATCACCTGTAGAAGGTGTTATAAGATTTTGCGTTTGGTGGACATATTAACTCCACGTTGACGGCCCTAATGACCCTAGCATGCATAATGCGTCTAGAGTCTACAATAACCAACTAATCAAAATGCTAACCAAGGAGGTTTGGGTGGCGGGCGTTGTAACCATTATGCACATTACGTAATATTTCCTTTTTTTCTACAAGAGTCTGTTTCTGCTTCTACAAAATAAAGTTTATGAGTAGATCATACAGACAGAAATGCTGACTCTCGACACCACTGATGTAATTTACATAACAGCGTTGAGGAAAATAACTTAAAAAAAGAAAACCAGTACGAAACCTTTGAGAATTCTTCTGTTAATGAGTAGGGAATTTCCCTCCAGAGCTTTTCAAAGGCGCTTTTCCGTTTAATAGTAGCACTGAATGTAGTATATTCAAAGCAAGGTTTTCATTTTCATCGCTTCTGATTTTAGAAACATAATTCTTGTTTTTGAGAAGTATGACAAGGGAATCTTTTTATTTCTATAGAAAGTGTGAACCTGAAGACAATTCAGACTGACAGAGGGGAATTTTTTTGTAACATATAAGCCTTGTTTTCTCGTACATATTCTACTCAAATTTATATCTATTCGTGCAAGTTCTATCGGCAGAGTTGAACAATGAATAAAAAAAAAACGCTTAATTCTCTCGTTTTTTAATATATCTATCGATAACTTTAATTCTCATTAGCTAGTGTAGGTAAAAAGAGAGACTTTGTCTATCATACAACTAACGTAGTCTGATGGAGAGACATATATACTCAGCCAGGTGATATTTGGGATACATCCAGATACCCGTGAAGGACTTCGGTTCGAAAATAGACAAGGTATTTGATTGTATAATCAAAACCGCAAACTACCTGAGCCATTCAGTAGAATAGATGAGCAGGGTTTTATGTGTGTTTAATCTTTCAATACATGATCTTTGCATATGAGGCATATATGTGGCATGAGGTTGACGCAGCCGTGTGGGGTGGGTCGTGAGGTTACTGTAAGCGTGTGGGCGGAGACGTGAGGTTGACGGGCGTGTGGGTGGGGATATAAGTGTGGCGTGGGCGTGTAAGAGGAAGTGAGGATGGCTCCAGCATCTGGTGTGGGAGGAGGTAAAAGAGAGCTGCTAGTTTGGGTAATGAAGGTGTGTGAATGGTGAGGTAATTTAGACAGTGTAGGTGTGTGAATGGTGAGGATATTTAGTGTAGATGTGTGAATGGTATCTAACACAGTGTAGGTGTGTGGATGGTGAGGTTACTTAAACAGTGCAGGTGTGTGAATGGTAAGCTGTCTTACACAATGTAGGTGTGTGAATGGTGAGGGTATTTCGACAGTGTATTTAACTACATGTTGTGGATAAGGATGAAGAGATGTGAACGATGTTGTCCTCTGTGGTAAGACTAAGCCACCTCTCAGTCATCTCGTGGATCATATGGCGTGACACACTCTTCACTTACGGACATTCAAGAGAACAAATGAAATTCCCTTGTCTATCGTAACCAAATAATAAAAAAAAAAAGTTCTACATTACGTGGTCACTATGTTCGTGCGTGCTGTAGCCATATCTTTTTTTCTTAGATTCCCTCATCCCGTAAATCTGAAGGTTAATTTCGGGCAGGTCAGGCACGCAACCCAGCCCTCATATTAGACCTGTGTATGAAGGGAGTAGGGTCGTCTGGCATTTTACGAGGCCGTGTGTATTCCTAAAAGGTTTTCACCCGTCACCCGAGACACAAGCTGGGGAGAGTTATGGCATCGTAGTGTCTCTGGCACTGGGCGGGGGAGGATAGTGCCAGCGTACGTCTTGTTACAGTGGTTACGTAGTGTTGTTCTTGGTTCCGGCGCGGCGGTGGCACTGGGCGAGGGAGGATAGTGCCTGCGTACGTCTTGTTACAGTGGTTACGTAGTGTTGTTCTTGGTTCCGGCGCGGCGGTGGCACTGGGCGGGGGAGGATAGTGCCTGCGTACGTCTTGTTACAGTGGTTACGTAGTGTTGTTCTTGGTTCCGGCGCGGCGGTGGCAGTGGTGAGACGGATGCATAGGTGGCTTTATGATGTTCTTGGTTCAGGTTGGGAGAGTTGGCAGCGAGGCGGCTGTACTGGTGAGGATGTAATAATCCTAATTCAGGGGAGGTAGTGCTACCGAGACGTCTGTTATGATGGCTGTATGACCCTCCTGACTCAGGGGGGGGGGGAACACAGTGTACCCCCTGAGACGTCTGTTATGGCCGCTATGTAACACATGTGACTCACGGGTGACAGGGTCGATGAGGCGGTTGTTGTGGCTTGACGGCAACACTGCCAGGGAGGAAGCTGTTGCGAAACTGGGTAATATATCCGACTCTCGGATCAGAGTGCCGTGAGACAGGTTGTTGGGGGATGTAATGCATTTTCTCTTTATTAAGGTAATGGTGACAGAGGACGACCTTGGTGGCCATGTGTAGCCTCCAGCCTGAAGGCGAGATATTGCCAGTCGATATCTATGGGAACAGTTTAATGGCCTTGGGGCCTAAGGAGACGTTGCCAGTAATGCCCAGTGTAATGGCAACGCCCATCACACACATACACGGCAATGTACGCCATTTGCCACACGCATTACGATTGACAGACGGACCATCGGTGGCCGCCGCTGTGCTTGACATACAGCTCTCGCTCACGAGCGTGAATCTGAATCGATGATGATTAAACAGGCCACAGTCAGCCACTCCACCATCATATGCTGCATTTCGCTTGAACATATCGTCGTCCACTTTACGTCTGAGTGAAGGCGGGGGGTTGCTACTGACGAGGAAGGAAATTACACACACACATCAAATCATATCGAAATTAATAACCGATTCAGTCAAATGTGTCAGACGCCCATGAATGTTTCTCTGGTGCGAGACAAATCATGACAACCACGAGCGACTCGTGCGATGTCAAAACTCAGACTTTCCTTCTTCAGCAACTTGTGCCCTGCGAGTTTTCACTCAAGTCTTTTTCGTAAACATTGATCCAAAGTCTTAAAGATGATATGGACGATGCGCTGAACACCCTGAGCACGACGGTACTAATCTTGAGTACGACGTTATGACCCTTGGGTGTGATGGTCTTGTCGGTGACCTGACCCTTATGTTTCAGGTCAGAGGACACGCCATCATAGCCAAGGGACGTCCTGTACAAGAGGTTTTTATCCGTAACTGAACACTGTCATACCAGAGCTTAGCACGATGAATATGGAATCCATCGCTTCGCTTGCATCCTTTCCCTCCCTCTTGCATAAACCACCACAGTTATCACCAAGTGATGATATGGGAATAGTCTGGTATGTTCGCGTTTCCTCTATACTTCCCTCACCTTCTTCCTGCTACTTCGATTAATTTCCCAGTGTCTAAGGTCAAAGCTTATCTCCCCCCCTCTTCCTACATATTGCCCGGCGCCCCTCCAAGAATGAAATGTTGATCTGACTCGTACATCTTGAGGTTTCAGTAGAGTAATCCAGTACTGTGGGTAGCTTTTCTCCTCCTGGGTAACATTCGAAGAAAATTTGATCTGATACAGAATAGATTCGGAGTCCTTTTGGAATTGTAAACCTCCGCTTTGCTCTGTTCTCATCTTCATGACTCCTGTTGGCACATTACCTTTCCCTCCCTCACGAGTCCAACTTCTTTCTCTCTCGGGATCAAAAAGCAACACTTCGGCCACCTTGTTGTGCAACTGATTTATCTTCTACGTTTAGTTTCTCTTCTTGCTATATTCATTTCCTAAGTATTGCTGCACTATATTTGTATTCCTCCTGACGTTCTCTTACATTTTCTCGTATACAGTGAGCTATTATCTGTGTACATAACATCATATTATTTCAAAGAACCTTTCCCTTGTTTGCACATTCCCTTCTCACTCTAGTTTAGTTCTCCCGTGCCTCCACTCCGTTTTCTAACGCCATAGGCTTAGGCTTCGACACCTGTCTTCTTCAGACTAATGTTTCCTCTATATACTTACTTTTTATTCTTGTGTATGCGAACATTTTTGGGTATACAAACATATACAGGTACGATCTACCGTAGTGCATTTCGGTGATTTTGGGATTCACCAAGGCCCCCTCGGTTCGAACCCTGAGCAGGGTAGGAGGCTCACAGGCAATCTAGCTGTTCAGCCTTCCCTTTGGGACTGGTAGAAGAATCGGTAGCTGACGTAAGCTATATGTCTATGTATACATATGTCAAGACATGGTGTACATGTACACGAGGATAAGCGAGGAGGCAGCACAAGTGTAGTAACATTCTCTCCCCGTAACAGACAATATAAAGGTGAATCATACGTAGCTAATCACACACACACACACACACACACACACACACACACACACACACACACACACACACACACACACACACACACAAGATGAGCAGTCGTTACCAGAGTCTGTTACGCTAATAGGCTTTCCTATAATAAGATTATCATCATAAACAATCAAGAGTTCTTAAAACTTACTCCTTGAAAATGGCAGTGCTCTTCAAGCTTACTGCCCTCACGAACCATGTCTCGCTAAGCTTACTTCTATAATAAGCAATATCGTGCTAAGCTTACGTATCTGATGTATCACCTTACCGACTAAGCTGACTAATAACTTACACCTGGCAAAGCTTATTAGCCCAAAAAGCTGCAACTCACTAGCTTTACCATCCAGGCAAAGGTGTGACCTCACTGACCATACCAAGCTTGGCCTCGTGAAAAACACCAGATCACTTTGCTAAATCTCGTCAGACTTTCTATATGTCTATGGCTAACCACACGAAACTAACTGTCCTGAGTGGTTCAAGTGTCTTCCTAAGATTTAGTTTCCCCTACACGGTCTTTCCTTTGTTACATCTCAGTAGCTCTTTCATTCTCTAGCTAGGTGTTACCGGACTCCCCCTGCATCGATGCAATGGACGGTGGAGAGTACAATCCCTCATCTAAGAACGTCAGACCCCAAGGTAGTCCAGCATTTCATTGCTGGTGAGTGTGGGTTAATATCAGAGCAGCAGGAGGCTAAAGAAAACTGTTCGTGGGTTATATTACTATTTAGATTATCTCCTTTTCATTTGCTTCTCCCTACTTACTATCCTTCATCTTCTCTTTAAATCTTATCTCCTATTTCTCCTATCTACTGTCCCTTACCTCCACCTAGTTAGTGTCCCTTACCTGCCCTTAATTACTAGCACTAACATACCCTTAATCACTGTCCCTTAGTTCCTTTCCTTTTTTGCTGTCACTTATTTCCATCCTCCTACATACCTTCCCATCCCTATTCCTCCTTTACCATCTTTCCTCTCCTTACGTCCACGCCTTTTTTGGTTACATCCCCTTTCCATATTTCCTTTCCCTTTAATCGAGATTTGCTCGAGTCAAAGCCACTCTCTCCATATATACATACAACGCTACAAATAACAACATGTCTCCCCTGGTCTCTTTGCCATGAATAGTAGTATTCCCGTCACACAAAGTTGTGGACGTGATTGCATTCACCCCTCACACACAGCATGCTGTTGTTCCCCTAAGTACTATTATAAACAATGTTACCTCCCCCCTCTTACACCACTGCTATGAACCATACCATTCTCCCCTCACACATACACTGCTAGAAACGAAAGCGCACCTCACCACATACTTCGGTAACTAATAGCATTATCTTCTCACACACTCCTATTGACAATAGCGTTATCTCCTTACACTGCTATAAACAATAGCATCTCTCTCTCTCTCTCTCTCTCTCTCTCTCTCTCTCTCTCTCTCTCTCTCTCTCTCTCTCTCCTCTCTCTCTCCTGCAAAAAATAGCATATCCCCTCACATACGCATATAAACAATTGGGTACTCCCTCACATACAGATATGGGCAGTAGCGCAAATTGCTATAAATAACAACATATCTGCTCCCATATTGCTGTAAACAGTATCCCATCCTCCACCAAACATTGCTACATACGGTAACACCTACCCACGTAGCTGTAGAAAAAACTATATCTTCGCCACACTATTGTAAACAATTAGCCCCCCCCCCCGTCACGATACTATAAACAATACCACCTCCTGTCACCCTACTATAAACACTTCCCGTCACACCACTGTGTACAGTAACATCCTCCGTCACAAACTACGATCAACAGTAATACTTTCCGTCACAAACTACGATCAACAGTAATACTTTCCGTCACAAAGGTATATACACGGTAACATATTACGTCACAAACTGCTGTATTATAAACAATAATAACCCCTAATACGTTGCTGTAATCAACCATAACTCACTCACCTTACTATAGACATCACTGACCCCTCACACTGCTATCTAAAATCACTTTCCCATAGATTGCTGTAAACATGAAAAATCCGACACATTACAGTAAACTCTAATACCCTTTTTTTTTTTACACATTTCCTATAAACAAGTCTCCCACATACTTCTATAAACAACAAACCCTCCTGCAAACACCTCTATATACAACAGCACGTCTCCTCAAGCAATACTTTGAATCGAATTTAATATATGTTGTAAAGAGATAAAAACCTCCCAGTACTATACACAACATAATTCCCTCGCAATCACCCCTTTAAGGAAACAATGATATGTCTCCTCAAACACTGCCATAAACAAAAACTGAATATCCCTTCACACCGTCCTGTAAACAGCAGTGCCTCCCTAAGCAGACACTGCTTCAACAGCGACATCTCCCCTTTATAGCATCGTAATGAAAACAACTTTAATACACTATCGTTAAGAGCGAGTCTCACTTGGCACTCGCTCCCATAAACACAGGAAGCAGCAATGGAACCTCACATACAGCACCATTTCACACACACACAATAGAATCACCCTTCAATTCGCAGCATAAATTCTCGACAGCTACACACAGCTCGTCCCCCTTCTGTAAATACAATACCAACGGGATTTACTCTTCACACACACACACACACACACACACACACACACACACACACACACACACATTCCGCACCTGATGCGCCAGTAATGTACACAGTCAGTCCCCCTCACACTCAGACACTCATACTCTACCCCTCACGGCATGCCTTCAGATCTCTCCAAGTGTCATTAACTCATTCAACTTGCCCGGGTTAATGACACCTCACATTATGGAGTTAGATAAACCATGTCACTGAACTTGACGTCTTTTTTTTTTGTGTCATTAATGATGATTAGTGCCTCCTTGTTTATGAGGGAGTACATGGAAAAAGGGCAGATTACAGAGAATCTGATGCATCGAACGTGAACATCTTTATCCTAGCAGGCAGTGGCCTGTCATGCCACAAACTCCTCGATGCACCAAGGACTTTCGACCCGTCATTCATTCTACTGCTCACATTCATTCCATGCTCATCACAGGGTGTCTTAAACATCCCACTTCCTCCAGGTTCTCATCATTCGAACTCACTCCAACTGTCTCGTTCCATTGCTTATCCCAATAACCGTGCTTTTGTTTACAATCACTCTCAATTTTCCTCTTGTAACAAACTTTTCGGAACTCAAACATCAGATTCTGCAGTCTCCGACAGGGAATCTTACACTTGTGTGGTCCCATCTCTTAAGCTCTTTACTGTAATATAACTTTTTAGACTTGTTTACTGTCTATATTTACAGTTTCATCATTTACTTTTAAGCTTTCATTCACACACACATATTAGTAAAGAAAAACTTCTTTACATTTTTGCAAGTTCCTTACTTAGTTCCTTGCGATGACTTTTGGTTTTGCGCATCATAATGCTATTTTGAATGAAACTGTTCACTTTCGACGTTGTTAGTTTGATTAAGAAACTTGAAGGTTGTGATCAGGCATTCTCTCATCTTCCGAGGTGGGAAAAGTTTATATCATCCTATTACTTAGCTTTCTTATTAAGGGGGGAGGTTACCTTTGCTGCCCTCCTCCAGACCTTCTCTATCAAGTTTTTGAGTTTCTTTGAAGTACTGTGATCAAGCGAAAGATGCATCTCATATTGTACGTCAAACAGAGGTTGTAAATAATTTGCTATGCATTATCTTATCCACGCACTTCTAAGTTTTCTTTTGTACAGATTCGTGTGGTTTAATTTCTGCCAGTTTATAGCCATATCTAGGACCTCTTTCCATGTTCTATCTTCGGCAGGACATCAGACATTCATGTGACCGATCGTTAAGTTTGTCGAAGTTGCATTATCAGCTAATGCAATTCAGGCAATTTCCTAATTTCTCATGATTTTTTTTTTTTTTTGCGTCGTGTGCAATCATAGTTAAGTATGACTCGAGTCCTCCCGGTCGTTCAATGACAAAGTTACAACAACGGTCTGTCAACCCTGCAGCATGTCACTAGTTACCCCAACCCTCTTAGAAAGAGGCCAGTTTCTGAGGTGTGTCAACAGCTCCTCTCCACTCAGATAATTTTCGACCCACCGAAGAAATTTTTCCTTGACACCTGCCTTGAAAGTCCATCTTTCTCTCCTAATCTCTTGTACTGGACGGTGTCAGAAGCCTTGTGGCTGTCCGAGAACACACAGTCTAGCCATCTATGTTTCATCTATTTTCGTAGAAGTCGGAGAGATTTGTGACACAAACACTTTTCTTCGAACCCGTATTGCCTCTGAGGCATCTCTTCCATTGCAGGTCATCACCCACGTGCTTTCTGATGAACCCTTCTCGAGTTCTTCAAACTTCACTCGTCAGGGAGATCGGTCTGCATGTCAGTGCAGCTTCTCTTTCATTGATCGTAACAATTGGCACGTCATTTGCTCTCTCCCGACCCTGAAGCATTACCACCTCTTCCAACGAATTTTTGAACAGCGTTTCAAGCAGCCTTTCCAGGTGTTTTCTACACACCCTTTGAGTGTATGTGGCAGGACTGTAGGTTCATATGCCTTTACGGATAGAAAAAAAGACCTTCAATAGCTTTCCTCTGGCGATTTCAGTGTCTTCTACAGCCTTTTCTCCATCACGTTTCATTAATGCTGGGATTACTATGTTTTCCACCACCAGCACACTTCAGTACTTATCATTACGCTCCTTGCGTATTCTATCATCTTTCTCTTCAAAACTTCACTCGTCCTTATCCTAATCAACAACTTCTCTTCAGCTGACGAATTACCTGTGATTAACCAATGGAACTGTTTTCAATAATCATTCTTCTTGTTCACAGTATTTTTTCTTTTTTCTTCTTTACAAAGCTTCTCTTCTTTTCCTTCTCGACCAAATTATGTTCATTTCTCGTCTTTCTTTCTTTTCTTCAAATATTGACTGGCTGGTGTGTCGCCTGCATTTTCTCCACAGTACATCCCTATACTCTTAAGGTTTATGATAAATATATGTGTTAAACCATCAAGTTTCTTCTCTGATCTTCTCTACCTCCTCCCTGCTACGGGTACCAATATACTGATCCCTCATTTTTAGAATTCAAAACAGCTCCAGTAAGAACGTTCCTTAATCTGACTGTGGAGTGCCATTCCTCGTTCCATACGCTCACAGAATGTGTGGATGCTCTACATAGCTACCACAGATGTATCGTCTCTTTGAATGTGGTTTCCTCTTGAAATCATATATTCCGTCCTGACGTGACGTGACGTCAGAGCCACTTTATAGGTGCTTTTTTCCTTGAATTCGATCTTTTTAAGTATATGTCCGACTTATCAACTCTCTCAATATAATTTCACATAATTTCACAACTTAACCCACCTGCCCGACGCCTCAATGCTGATTCATGCTCCCTTCTCTATGAGCATTACTTTGGCTATTGCTCCCGAGAGCTGGCTGGCTAAACCTGTAGGGATCCCGCCTTTAGCTACAACGCACACTCTTCAACACACTTCTGCTTCACATGATTACTGTGTGACCGTCGACAACTCAAGGGCAGGCCGTTTCGATATCTGGTTTTTTCCCCTACGCCTCATAGGTTTGGAACTATCTTCCTCCTCAGGTGCTTCCTAACTACGACCTGGCTCTTTTCAAAGAGCCGGATTCCCATTTCCTCCCAAATCCTTAAAGTCTTTTTCCCCTTCTCTTATCCCTTCCTCTCATTAACTCTTCCCACAGATTAATAAAAGCCTCGATGTGGAATTTTGTCATTGTTTGTTGCCTCCAACAAAGAAAAGAAATAATAAATGAAGATAAGGTTTAATTTTGAATGATGTATTATCCCCCCCCCCCGACCCTTAAGGTTTAGTTTTGAATGATATGTCCCCTTGACCCTAATGTGCCCAGTAACATACTGATGCAAGAAATGTTCCCTTACATAATCTGAGATTTTATGTCTCCACGATCGTCCATCTCCACAAAGTATTTTCAGCCGATTCCTGAATACGTAAACAACACCCCCCCACCCGCCACATTATCAGAACCTTAACGTCTTTAACAGGGGCTTACCCCACTACCTCCTGCAACTTCCTCAATGTCTCTTTTATCAGCTTTCATTACTTCGATGTTTCAAGGCGTGTACGTGTCTACCATCGCA